>NC_133649.1:185234708-185437507 GCF_009905375.1 Apium graveolens | reverse complement strand
AGGAAACTCTAATGGTGGAAAATATGGTATCTCTGGCTCAAAGTATGGAAAATAATCTACAAAACCTGGTACCTCTGGGGGAAGTGGTATCTCTGGTGGTGGTCCAGGTGGCAATGGTGGAGGTGGTGGCAATGGAGGTAAGATCTGCTCTAACACTAGGGCTAATACCGGTGCATCCACTGGATCTGTCTCGGTCCTCTCCGTAGACGATGATAAAGAAGCCATCTAATATACATACAAATAATAACACAAAAACAATCAAATCACAATTCTAAAACTCATAACTTCTAATCACATAAACAAACAATCCTAACACTCTTACTCCTATCCTATCTCATTTTCCTATCTTATCTTAGCCCTAACGTTCTTGTTTTCAAAAGTCAAACCTAAGCTCTGATGCCAACTATAACACCCTCCAAATCCGGGGTATAAATTGGGGCATTATTAACAACAATTACCAACTAAACCTGCACAGGCAGAATATAAATATAATAATTACCCCGAACTATCACTACTCAAGATCTTTTAAGGTCTGAGTTTGAAAACAAGAATCACATACTACACTTTATTACAAACCCAACTAAATAAAATTTATCTCAAGAACTCTCTTTGTTACAAAACTTTATTCTATCTATAGTCTCACTACACAACTTTTATTCAAACTACACAAGACTTTTATTCAACCCAACATTACTACTTATCCTGCTACACCTGATCTGGCAATTCAAAGCTCTCTTCGGGAATAGGAAGGAACACTCTTGGTATAAGAGGGTCCCGCTGCTTGACTCGCTTCTTGACTATGCGGGTTCTGATGGGTTTCATTCTCTACCTTAACTGTAAAATAATAGGAGTAACAATGAAAAGGGATGAGCCAAAATTGCTCAACAAGCCTGCAACAATATATATATAGTATAAAGAAAGAGAAATGAGTGAAACAATAAGCTGCTGGTTGGAACAACCATCTGAATCTGTATAGAATAGTAATTTGCCAATGCTGGCGAGTACCAAATGAACAAGACTGGAAACAAGAACCAACATATGCACTATAACCTGCTGATCAGTCAGAATATAGTGTGGATCTATACCCAACTGCATAGACCCAACCAACATAAGGAGTACTCAGGCAACTATGGCCTATTAAATAATGGTCTGGGTAAAACCCAGCCCGTATAGTAACCATCCAGTCCAAGGCTTAGCATCCGGAACAATCGGAATGCTATTGATATATCCCAACACCAGGATATACTAGAGTATATGTAACAAGGGTAAAGGAATTGAAATATGAATAGGGAATTCAATAAATTGGGTAAATCAAGAATTGAAATGAAATTGGAATCAAGCGATAATAAATGGGTAACAGTGTATATGAACAATGATTATCAAAGAGAACTGATACGATAGAAAAGAAATATAAATCATTATTCTGAATTTAGAATAGGGGAAAAACCTGCCTTGCGCGTACTTAACCTGGTTTAACTCACCGCCTTCTGACCCTAGCTTGCTTGGCCTTGCTAACACTGAACAAATCATGGAAAGATAGGCATTTAGATAACTTACTATATACGTGTATCTTGAATTGATAACACGCAACCTTATCAGTCTACCCATGCATTTCTATCTGACTCGTATATATACACATATATTTATACAGCAAATAGGTTCATATAATCACGTAAAACACGTAGCACATAAAGCACATAATTAATTTCTAGATTTATAATTATTTTTAGAATCAATTCTAGGCTTATACCTGCATTACTAGTCTTATCTGATTTTATTATAATTTTTCAGGATTTATTCGGCTCAATTATACTCCTACTAGGACATACGAACTATCAATTATCACCAAACCACTTTCTTTCGGAAGAAATTATAACTTACAACTATTTTTATTGGATTCGTCTCATTTTTCTGAGTCTAGGGGTCTTTGTTTCGCTCAAATCGGACTAACGGTTGAATTATTATGAATTAAACAAGATTTAATTAATTAATAATTAATTATAAATAATTAATTATAATTAAACAATCCTTAATTATATTTTTCAATAATTAATTAATAATTATTGTATTTTAAAATAATTAATCCCTAATTATTAGGAATTATTATTATTTATTACAAATTATTATTACTTATTCGATCAGATCGATTATTTACAAATAATCAATCGATTTAATTAACCGATACGCTATTTATCGAATAACTACGAATTACTCGAATTATAGACCAACTTAACGATTAATCACTCGTATAACTACGAGCTACTCGCGATTCTCGCCTAATTACCGAACTATTCTATTATTATTGAAACTCATACAATTCACTAAACATATAATTACCGATAACTATTATACGATACGAATAATTATCACAATATTATTCGAATAACTAACGCTCGAATAATAATTCTAATTACCGAATCATTATTCGCACTATTAACTAATTATTAGATTATTAATTATGTTAGATATATTTGATAATGTCATGGCTAATATGTTTTAGGTTTAGCTTTCAGATCTTACGTGAACAGGATAAATCAGTACTTAACTGTTGATCAGTACTTATACTGGAAGTCAGGACTTAAGGATATCAGTACTTATATTATCAGGAGATAATCATCAGAAGATAGATATCAGAACTTAAGTGCTGAAGGACAATCAGATAAGGACATTAGCTGATTAAAGGAAAGAAGATCGAGATAAACATAAGAAGAGATATGCATGAAGAATGAATTCTGTGAAGAATGGAATACTTGGAAGAAAAAGATATCTGATTGATATATTTTAGGAAGCAGAATTATATTCCATATCAATTAGCGATTATCTTGTAACTGTGTAGTATATAAACACAGACATAGGGTTTACACTATAAGTGTTATCATTATTAGAAAAGATTATTCATTGTAACCCTAGCAGCTCTCGTGATATTTGTTCATCACTGAGAGGTAACAGTTCCATACTGTAACAGAGTTTATTGTTTCAATAAAGTTTGTTTTCTGTTACTTAAGTTCTTAAAGTTCGATTTAAGTGTACTATACACTGTATTCACCCCCTCTACAGTGTGTGTGACCTAAGATTCTTTGGATAAAGAATCAGTTACTGGATTATGGGTTAACATATTTCAAAATCCCTATTTACTGTGATAATCAAAGTGCTATTGCTATGACAGGTAATCAAGTTCAACACTCAATGACAAAGCACATCAGCATCAGGTACCACTTCATCAGGGAACATGTGGATGAAGGTACAGTGGAATTGCATTTTGTTCCCACAGATCAACAATTGGCAGATATCTTCACAAAACCATTATGTGAAGCTACTTTTACAAGATTGGTAAATGAACTTGGAATGGTTTCAGGTTCTTTCTCTAAATCTGCTTAAACTTGTTCTATGAATCAGACTTTATGCTCAGTATTTACAGAATTAATCTCATTGTATATTCTGTGCTTAATTGATAAATGTCTTTAAGTACTGACTGTTGTCTGATATATGTTTCTAAACTATGATAAGTGATATATTTGTTCTAGTACCTATTCATTCCTATGAGGATAACTGTACTAGATACTGACCTAGTAGTCTTCAATAAACAAATGATTCCATGGAAGAAGTAATTATTTCAGTGGAAATCTTATGACACTAGCAAATTCTGATAACTGAGCTTAGTTAAGTTTACTTTGTATATCTTATTACTAAGTCACAAATTAGAATAATGCTACTCATCTGTTAAGTTCTAATACTAGTAAAACTGCTGAATGTACTAAGTGCTGATAAACCTCTCTTATCAAAAGAAAAAGCAAAAAGATCAAAGATTAAAATCAGGTACTCCTTTGAGATCTAGAGTAAAAATGTGGAAGGGACGACCCAAGTGCATTGCTGGTATTAAGTAAATATGCATCAGAAAAGCAAAATATTTTCTTGGTGACTTTTCACACTCTATGATTACTGGAGAAATACTCTGAAAATAGCATAAATTCTGATAAACAGTCGTGACTCACTTACACTGAGAAGCCACTGTAAAACAGAATTGCAAAAGATGCATAAAATTAGCACAAAACAGTTGAGATGGACTCTAGCATGAACTCATTCATCAGTAGGTTTTAGGACAATGACAGATCTTTAGCAAAATTTTAGTTATGCCTTATTTCTAAGATGTACTGAAGTGAATCAGACTTTACTCTTTGTATGTTTTTACCTTAATGCACACACTAATCACTCCATCTGAATGATGAAAATTTCTGTGGTGGTCTATGTTATTTTAGATAAACAGTCATTGTGTCATTATTGCACAAATTCTGAGGACAAGTTCTAAGTTACACGTTCTGATGATTAAGTTCTGACGTCCATAACTCAGAACTTGTATGAGTATTTACTAAGATGGGCATTCCTTTTTCGAGTTAAGAAATTATGTTCTGATGACTGTTAAGTTCTGGTATAGGTCTAAGTTCTGATTTCTCAGTCTAATCCTTTACTTGGCTTATCTGTGAATAAAATTTGATAACAGTCTCAGTTCGAACTCGAATATGTTGAAGTGGAAGATTAATAGTCACTATGATTAGGATTAATGGTATTTGTACTTGAACAGTCTACTGTTTCTTGTGTCTTGTGCGGTCTAGACCATGATTCCCCTTTCCAATGACTGTTATTCTTTTTCAAAGTCTAGGGAGACGAGGTAGAATTAATTCTACCTGTCAGCATTAAATATCTTTGCGTCTCTTGGTATTCTCTTGCCTATATAAGCAACCACTTCACATCAGTCTTTCCATCACATTCTTCTCACACACTTATCCTCCTTCTTCTATCAAAAACACAATGGTTCGATACAACATGTTTTTGAACAACCAAACCTTCACTATGGAGCTAAGTTGTGCCGAGTGGCAGCAGGAGTGGCATGTAACAGCCATTCCTGAGGAGATCTGGGATTCTGTCCCACAGGAGGTGCTAACTCACCTTCTATTCTTCTATATGGATTACCATCGCCATCTGGAGTGATTGGAGGAGGAAAGGCGGGAAGCTATCCGTCAACAAGAGCGAATCATACGACTCGCCATCTTGTTCGTCGAAGATAGGAAGAGGAAGATGACTTAATCTTGTCTTCTTCCTGTTCTTCTTCATCCTCAGCTTTGTCAGGCTTCTTAGCTAGACTAAAGCTGTTGATGTTAGGATTAGGAGCTTAGGGAAAATCTTGTATAAGTATTGATGTAATTTCCATTTCATAAATGTATTGTCTTGATATATTAATGAAAATTATTTTTACTTCAAGATTTTGTCTCTAAGTTATTTTATCTTGTGTTGATAAATCCTGATTGATATTCTGATGACCATATAACTTTTGTTTTATATTAAGTTCTGATTCATTTTCAGCACTTATATATCTAATTTATCTTGGTCATTTTCATGTGATGTATTTTCAGAATTTCATTGATGCAATGAAAAATAATTCAATCAGTGCTAACGGTTTAAATTTTGAATTAAAACTGTTTCTCTTGATAAATGGAACGGTTTTTCCTTGAAACTAGGCAACTGGGTAAGTAATGATTCCTGTTTTCTCGAGCCCAATAACTGTCCGTTATTACTGCATGTCTGACAGGTGTCCAACGGTAACATTTTTGTTCAGAGTATAAGTACAACAGAGAGAAGATTTCTTTAATCTTTTATTTTCTTTATACTTTATCTCTCTCCTTACTTTTACTCTCCTTCTCTTCTTTCTCACGTTGGTTTTTCATACAGACATTATCTCAAACACCTAACAGGCATCCTTGAAACTCAATATTTTTTTCACATGGCACCAAAGGATTTAATCATTGATGGAGCAAAGTTTGTTCCAAACAACTATGCTGCAATTCTTGATCATGCTGACGCTCCATCTGAATTGCACTTTGTGCAAGATCTTCTTGCACATAGTGAGGTTGGGTACGCCTTAACTCAGCCTGAATTATTTTCAAGTCAACAAGTTCTGAGGTTCTGGAGGACTGGAGTTTTTGATGATGGTGGTAACCGTGGAACTCCCAGTATTATCTTCCAAGTGGGTGATTCATCCTTTGTAGTCACTCCTGGTACAGTACGCAGGGCTTTACATCTTCCAGAGGATTGTACTTTCTCAGTTCCAGAGGACTCAGCCCTTCGGGAGTTAATGGCTGAATTGGGATATGAAAAGAGTCTGACGAAACTTGGACAGTTGAAACGGGCTAATATCAGAAGAGAATGGAGTTTCTTCTTTGATTACATCACCAAAGCTTTTGGGAACAAATGTTCAAATTTTGATGCTATCCCAATTCTGAGTCAGCACATAGGGTATGCTATTATCCATCAAACTCATTTTGATTTTGCAACTGGAATAATTGGTTTTATTGGGGATAGGATGACAGAGGATCGAAATGTTGTTTATTTTGCTAGATTCTGTCAACTTATTTACACTTACTGTACTGATAAACCTCATTTAGTCAGCACTCAAACCCCACCTTTTAAGGTTGCAAAATGATACTTTAATGACCTGGTAAATGCTGATACTAAGAAGAAAGTGGTTAGACCATTACAGATTCCTAAGTCTGTGAAACAGATCCTGGTAAATGCTGATCCTGATACTTATAGATCTGTTTACTCTGATGTCCAACCACCTCCAACCAACCAAAATCCATCAACCTCAGTACCTACCTCTCATTCTACTCAACCTACGCTCAGAACTTATATCAAATCCTATCTCTCCACTTCACAGACTGCTCAACCTTCTTCTTCAGCACCTACTGTGAAGCCTACATCCTCTAAGCCAAAGAGAATAAAGACTGTTCCTCAAACACCTCAAAAGAGGAGGAGAATTACTTTGAGAGATGAATCAGATTCTGAGGAACAGATTCCTTCTTCAGAACTTGTGGTGGTTGAAGCTGAGAAAGCAACTTCTCAGAAGGATTCTGAAATTAGGGGTTCTAGGCTTCTCAAGAGGCTTAGACGTATGATAGTTCCTGAAACTCCCAAGGAATCCAAATCAACAAGGAAGTACAAAAAAAGAGGGCACAAAGGCCAGTTTCAGATGATGAGGAGGAAGCAGCTAAGAAAGGGGATCAGGAATCTCTGATCTCACAAGACAAGGAATTTGCTCCAGTCACTTCTTCTCCATCAACTCCATCTCAGGAAGCTGTATCTGACAAGGATAACTCACCATCTGTGTCTCTTGTTGATCCAGGCACTAGTGCTGAAATTGATATTCAGAACCTGGTTGTGCCTACAATACTTTTCTTAGAAGCTCCAACAGCAAATAATCCTTCCACAACACCTGTTACTGATGTTGTTCAAACTCCAGAGTTATCAACAACACCTTCTCTGCATCAAGATGCTGATGATCAGATTTTAGGTGAGCATCAGGATATGGCTGTTGATCAGAACTTAGTATCAGATCAGCAATTAGAGGATGCTGAAGCCTCCATTGCTACTCACACTGTTGTCTTATCAGAAGATACTGATTCTTTAAGTTCTGATGCTGCAAATGTTGGAGATACTGGTGAAGCTGCTACAACTGTAGATGCTGATGAAGCAGGTCCTTCAGGACATACTCCTCCACCGACTCTTCCTAAGTCTGAACTGGTAAAGGAGTTTGTTATCAGGGATGCACCAGTGCCTTGGAGTGAAACTCCTGCAGGTCAGGAGTGGACTAAGGAATGGAACTCAGTTTCATGTGTTCCAAATGCTTTACATCTTGCTGAGCACTTGACTAAAGCTGATGAAATGTTAAATTCTGATGATTTTAAAACCCAGCTTAGAGTCACTGCATTTAGTACTAAACATCTACAAGGTCTTCATTCCAATACTCATGCAGAGCTACACAAGATTCAGGAGAACTTTATCAAACATGAACAAGTTTGGAAAATTGATAAGAAAAATTTCTTTCAACCTACCATTGACAGGATTGCTTATATTGAGAAAACCCAAGAGAAACAACAAGCTCAGATTGATCAAATTCTGACAAATCAAGCTTCTCAGCAATCGCAACTTACTGAAATCCAGACCTCAGTGGAACTACTTATCTCTCTTTTATTACCTGCTGATGCCAAAAAGGGGGAGAAGGTAATTAAGTCCAAATGCAAAACCAACAAGACACTGCAAGGAAAGGATGATGGAAAAGATGACCAAGGAAACTCTGGAATGGGTAGTGGTCATAGTCAAGGTAGAAGGTTTATATCAAGACAAGCTAGTCACAGAACAAGTTCTGATACTGGGAAAAGAATAAGTTCTGCTGCTGGTAAAAGGATAAGTTCTGATGAACTTCTAGATCTTGATGAGGAAATGTCAAGACAGTTATTTCTTCAAGAAAATCCAGGGATGGACTTGGAAAGTTTAAAGGAAGAAGAAGCCAGACTTAAATCAGAGAAAGTCACATCTAAATCTGAAGCTTCTAGTAAAAAGTTACTTCCAAAACTTAAAGGCATTGTGATCAAAGAAAGGACACATACTGAAGCAACATTGGCTAGATCACAACCACAGATAGATCCAAGATCCAAGGGTAAAGAAAAGGTTGGTGAACCTATCAAGGCTTATGTACCTCCTGAGGAAGAAGAAATTACTGATGGAAAAGATGATCTTGCTCTGACTTCAAGAAAAGTTCTTAAAACAACCTCTGACATGGCTCAAGTTGTTCAGAGTCAAGAAATTGTAAGTTCTGATATTCAGAAGAAGCAAGTAACCTCTGACAGAGCTCAAGTTAACTTGATATCAGAAAATAGATCAAAGACACTCCTACCAGGATTCACTAAAGCAAAACATACTCAATCTTTGAAGACTACTGCAAGTGGTTTTGAAGCAAGAGTAGTTACTGGAAAGGAAGCTAGAGATAAAACTGGATTGGGAAGTGCTGATGGAAGAAGAGTACACAACAGTACCAATGATCCAACTTCCTTGAGTGAACCAGGTATTGGAGGAACTCCTGAGAGATTGAATCAACTGGAATCTGTACAGATGGTTTACCATACCTACTTGAAAGAATACATCATGTTGTATTTCATGACAGATGGTAGGGTTTATCATATAAGACAAAATGCCATTCCTTTGAAGTATTTTGAAGAATTGGAGCATGTACTTTTCTTACTTCAAGTGGATGACAGAATAACAGAGACTGCTGCAAACTACTTAAAAGAACAGATTCAGAGACAGAAAAGGCTTTATTCTGTTAAGTCTGACAGCATATATGTTCCAAAGTACAGAGATCACAATGGTGATATTGTTGATATGAAGCCTAATACTGCACAGATCAGAACGTATCTTGGTATTAAGGGACTTGAATTCAATCTTGAGTCTGACAAAGCTTATGTTATAAGACTAGATCAGGAGTTGAGAAAAGCAAAGATTAATGATCTCAGAGCTGCAATCTTTCAAACTGGTGAAGATACTGCAGAGCTTAAAGGTGTTAAAAGGAGAATGATTGATGAACTAAGATATGCTGAGAAATGTTTGTTGAAGAACTATCTCAGAACAACTCCTGACATCAGAGAGATCAGAAAATGAAGAAGCCAAGTCGAAGATCTACAACTGCTTAAATTATGATATTTATACAGATTGAAGTTGTTATCAGAAGTTGAAATTGGTAAAAACTTTAAGGACTGTAAGTTGTAGTTATCTAGTCTATTTCTCATGCATTTGTACTTAATGTTTTTGACATCATCAAATATCTGTTAAACTTGTTTATTTTGTTAATTTACAAGTTGGGGGAGATTGTTAGATATATTTGATAATGTCATGGCTAATATGTTTTATGTTTAGCTTTCAGATCTTATGTGAACAGGATAAATCAGTACTTAACTGTTGATCAGTACTTATACTGGAAGTCAGGACTTAAGGATATCAGTACTTATATTATCAGGAGATAATCATCAGAAGATAGATATCAGAACTTAAGTGCTGAAGGACAATCAGATAAGGACAATAGCTGATTAAAGGAAAGAAGATCGAGATAAACATAAGAAGAGATATGCATGAAGAAGGAATTTTGTGAAGAATGGAATACTTGGAAGAAAAAGATATCTGATTGATATATTTTAGGAAGCAGAATTATATTCCATATCAATTAGCGATTATCTTGTAACTGTGTAGTATATATCATTATTAGAAAAGATTATTCATTGTAACCCTAGCAGCTCTCGTGATATTTGTTCATCACTGAGAGGTAACAGTTCCATACTGTAACAGAGTTTATTGTTTCAATAAAGTTTGTTTTATGTTACTTAAGTTCTTAAAGTTCGATTTAAGTGTACTATACACTGTATTCACCCCTCTACAGTGTGTGTGTGACCTAACAAATTACCTCACTTAATTATTTCTAATCCTTATTTACTAATTAATTACCTAATTATTAATTAATTACCCAATTAATAATTAATTAGATAATTAATAAATAATTAGATAAATAATTAAATAATTAATTCAATAAATAAATTCAAATTTATAATTTAATAAAATAATTCAGAAATTATAATACTATTTTTCAGAATATCAAACTAATTTTTAATTAAATTTTAGAATTATTAAAACTGATTTTTAATTACTTAAATATAAATAATTAATTATTTTATTAAGAAACACAAAAACATAACAGGATTTAGGGTTTTTAGGATTGAACCCGGGTCGAAACCGGGTTGCAACCGGGTCGTCCCCGACCCGATCGGGTCGGGAAGAACACCGCCCTGCAATCCCAGAATCCGACGCCGGCGGAAATTTCCGGCGAGACGAAACGTTCGATTCAGTTCGTTCCTTCTGCGTTTCTGACATACAGCAACAAAACGATGCTCCCCTTCTGCTTCCTGGCCTTTCCCCGTCCTCCTTCCTCGTCGAACACAGCCGGAGATGAAGAACGACGGCGGCGTCGCCGTTTTTCCGACGAGCACGAAACCAAAGCCAAACACCACGAATCCGGTACCATTCGACTCGCACAACAACGATCTACTCATCTCCAACAACAATAACATCAAACAACACACAGAGAATCAAACCCGAATTCAAGAATTAAACCCGAAAACACGAAATTAAAATCAACTCAACAATCAACAAAAATAATCATATAAACAGAAACTACGAATCACCAGCTTCAATTTGACTATTACACGCTCGATTTGGTTGTCGAAATCACCTTCAAAATCGCGATTGATCCTCCTTCCCTGTTCTTCACAGAAACCCTAACCCTAATTCCTTTTTCTTTTTCTTTTTATTTTCTGATTTTTCTGTATAATTAACTGATTTAATTACTAATAAATCAGGTATTTATATTTATGAAAATAATATCCCTAAGTAAAATTAAGGGTCTAATTATACTCCTAATAAAAATATTTGGCCTCAATTTTTATAATTTTGGGTAATAATATTGAATTTTTAAATATCCAATAATTACAAAATAAATACTAAAAATTCCCAAAAATTGTGAAAATTACAAAAATACAAAGAAAAATGATATATGATAATTTCATGATCATATAAAAATAAAAATATAATTTTTGTGGGGTTTTTGGTACCCGAAGGAGTCCGGAAAAGTCATTTTTCGCGAAAAAAGGTCAATTTGTAAAACGTCTAGGGGTTCAGAATAGCGATATGGTATAGGGCATTTTTAATAAAATAGAGCCAATGATTTTGTTTGAACTATGGGCTTTTAAAACATAGTTTTAAGCTGTACAGGTTTTAATATAATATATATAACTGACGATAAAACGCTCAATAAATATCCAAAACACGTTGGATCAAAACAGCCAACACATAACACATAGCAGTTATGGTTTAACGACTTAACACATTTAATCACATAATAATACACATAATTTATCATTATTATAATATAATACAAGCGTAATTCCTCGGTCATTACAAATGGTTTCAAGGATCAACACATGACAGGGTTCATAGGTTATTGAAGAATCCAGATTGATCAAGACATTAAGTAAGGGAACTCATAAAGGTTCTCTTAGGATTTACGAGATCATAAGATAACAAAGGGAATAATAAGGTAATCAGGGTATAAATCAACAGGGATACTATAAAGGGGCGAACAGGGTTTGATATCAAGTTGTCACAAGAAACAATATCAGGGTTTCTCAGAATCAATAATAGGTATATCATAATTGCAATAAAAAGTCACTACTTTATCATAGCATCAATAATTTCCTATCTATAATCAATTCACAAAAGAAGGCACAGTTACTTGCCTTAAATCTCTTTTCCGCTTAATGGGTACTGAGCTGCTGCCACCTAAGATAGCCTTTTCCTTTACTAGCCTGAATGTCTCCGCTATCCGAATCTACAATCCAAAACAGAACCTCTAATTAGCTACTTATTCAACACTCGACGTTTCTCAGAACACCTAACGATTACCCCATATCCCGATAACACCCACGGTATACTTAAGTATAATCACAAATACTCTCGCATAACACATAGTATACTATATTGTTAGGTCCCGTAAAAGGGATATTTTAAGCTAGAAGGGGGTTGAATAGCTTCATTACCAATTTAAAAATTATTATGGCATTTTAAAAATATTTATCCCATTTTAAATATTTTACCGATGCAGATTATATATGCGGAAATAAAAGACAAGGAAGAAAATACCACACGAGAGATTTATCCTGGTTCGCGATGGCGCAACCTCTAATAGATTCTCTCACCCCTACATCCAGTCCCTGAGCTCCTCTCCAGGACCCAAGTTTTTCCCTTAAAATAACTTTGCTCGTTACGTCGGCAGAGAAGCCTTTACAACCTCACACATATCTGTCTTGGTGCATAACTCCGGGTTACCACCTCAAATTAAATGTGCAAACCTACACAACCTATCTTAGACAATAACACCCTGTTATTTCTTCAAAGTTGATGTGGAACCCTTGGTGTAGTCTTTGTCCTTCTAAGCTTTTGCCGGTCTTGGATCTCAGTAGTTGGTCTTGGGTCTTTCCTCTTCCTCACAGTGCAAATACTACTAACTCCCCGTTAGTACGTCTAGGATTTGGGTCTTAGAACGAGAATCACCTCATTATACTCTACCTCACTGCAAAACGAAGAAGACAATATCTACGAAACAATACCCATTATAGATAAAAAGAGTTTGAACTTGTAATACACTTAACTAGACCGGATGACTAACAAATATTCTTAAAAGAATATAAATGTATACTTTTCTTTAGATTAAGTAAATGTTAAAGTATACTTGGTATTACTTTGTTTTGAATAATATATCTTATTTCTGAAATAATAAATATATTAAGTCCTTGGTGAAGCGTTATAGCTTTCGGATCTTTGATAAAATTATTTCTCATTTAGTATAGTCGTGTGTAGACTTTTATAAATTGAGAATGTTACACTTATTCTTTAACTATTTGCACTTATAAAATATTTGGCCGATAGAATAAAAGGTGCGTAATTTAAAAACAATATATCAAAACAATATAATAGCAGAGTTTAAATTATATTAGCATGGTTTACATGTGTATATATATAATAAAATATAAGCTTTAAGTTTTTCCCACGAAACACTGAAGATGCTAATAAGGGAAATCACTTAATTCTTATACGATTATATATATACTTATATTTACCTAAAAGCTTTAAGATCTTCCCATGAAACACCAGAGGTGCTGGTAAAAGAATTCACTCAAATCTTTTAACTAAATGTAATAAATATGTATATATAGATATATATAATATAAGCCTTAAGTTTTTCCCACGGAACACTAAAGGTGTTAGTAAGGGAAGTCGCTTAAGTCTTGTTAAACAATTATAACGAATATATCAATATATGGCCAAAATAATTGCGTTTAAGTTTAAAGAATAAAATGCTAGCTTTGTAATTTAATTCCCACGAAACACTAAAGGTGCTAGTTAGGAATATAAACCAAGTGTTGTATTAAATTATCACTTCGTGCTTAGAAGTGTATAATTTGTAGAAAACAATCCTTGTGCGGATTTTTTTTCTTTAAGTTATTCTATATAAGAGCTTATAGAGATGAAGATAAGGTGTTACTAAGCTTCTTATATAAATATTATGAGTGGTCGGTTAAGACTCGAATAAAAGCTAAGAGGTTTACCACTTTTAAGATATGAACTAGAAAAGTTCTCCGGAAAAATTCGCTGGAGGTTCGGCAGGATTTTAGCTTGTTGATCGAACTTGGGCAGCCCTTCGGGAAGCAAGAAAGTGGTATGGATGAGCTTTACTTGGGACGATAGAGCTTGATTGGTGGAACTAAGCTTGAAGATCAAAAACCTTGAATATATGATATATATTTGTAAGAGAGAAGGTTTTTGAGATGAAGTATTTGAGTTTGGATATTAGAGAGTGTGCAGACAGAATACTTCTTGAAAATTCCCATAAATTAATTAGCTCTTAGCTTGTGTGTAAAATGGTGGGGGGTGGGTGTTTATTTATAGAAGATATTAGGTGAATGGAGTGGTTGAGATTGAGTTAAAATGAATGGCGGATGAAGAGAGTGGTGTGGATTGATGACATGGAGGATAAGGTGTGTTTGTTTGCAACTTGAATACAGGACAAACAAGAAAAATCCCAGCAACTATTAATTATATAATAATGGTTTTTAGCTTTTTCAATTAATCATTAATTTCTTAGTTAATTAAGTAATTAGCACCATTAAATATAACGACTTTGAAAACCCTTTAATAAATACAACCAAAAATATGATAATTACCTAAATATCATAAAATGATGATCTGCAAGTTTTGGTCAATTTTAGTCAAAGGTAGCTTGATCAAACACTCGGTCAAAGTCTTGGTCAACACCCAAAAAAATACACACGGACAAAGTTTCCAAAAATTACGAAACTTTAACCATGCATATAAAATACCATTTAAGTGACAAATATTAAGTTTCAATATTTTATATCAAGTGGAAGTATTTTATTTGGATTTAAAACAATTAAATTAGGGTTATGTTCCAAATAAGATATGAACGATCTTTTATGAAAGCAGATAGACTTTGTTGGCACAGTTTAGGCTAAAATAAATACATAGAATATATTTCCTTAAATATAAAATATTTTAAGAGTGTGGGAAATATTTTAAAGTATTTAAAAGTATTTTCTCCGATAAATAATATATTTGAGATACGAGAGAAAATTAATTTGACAAATATGAGGAGGGGGATAAAATAAGATATTAATATTCTTATATCAAATATTAATTTCTAAGAGTGTAAAAATATATCTTTGGATTTATAAATGTTTATGGAGTGAAAGATATATATTTTATCTCTTTTAAAAAAATCTATATTTGAAATAAATTTAGCACAAGCCTTCTAAATAATATCCAAGTTCTGATATTCATTTTTCAAACTTGTTGCCTTATTAATATTTCAAGAGAGCCTAAGAAAGGTCATATCTCTGATAATCTTTTACGATCTCATTGCTTTGGAGTATATTCCTTTAAAAATATATGTTTTGATTTTCCGCAAATTGGAATATCTCTTGTATTTATATTTAAAATGTAAATACATTTTGAAAAACATTTTTGAAATATTTTGCTTGAAATGACTTTTCACTTTTGATTATGTCAATTATATTCATGCCTATTTGGAGAGGATATACGTGTTTTAAATTTTATGTTAAATTATGCAAATACCAAAATAAATAATTTATCGAAGATGTCTTTTCATATACTTTTATAAGCAAAACTCTATACTTTAGCAATAATCACAATTCGTAAAACTCGTCAACCAAATCAACTAATTCCTTTTATTTTAATCCATAAATTCGAATATAAACCACATAATCAAATCAAAAGACCCTTAACCCACTTTAACATCAATTATTCTTGACAACCAACCATTTCCCCCTTTTATAATAAAAATTCAAACCCCAACATCAAGACAAAATCAAACAAAGTCACATGCAAACATTTAGAACTAACATGCATCAACTATCTTTGAAAAGAATTCATTTCCCCTTACGATTTTATAAAAATCCGAACCTAGCTCATGCTAAAACCGAATGAAACCTTAAGAATCAACACGCAACCAAACAATTCAACATGCAAGGCTACAAATCATAAATCCATTTCGATTTAGCCCATATTCCAAATATTTACACTGTTTTCTTTCAAAATCGAAACTAAATACAAGTTGATCATACTAAGAAATTACATGCATGTAAGGAAACCAACTTAAAAACAAGGATTTGTATGTTTTATCGGACTCATGTACATCATCTTCCCCGTCGGCTCACCATAGGTTCACCGCCAACAGCGGCAAAACTCGGTGGTCCCCCGTTTCGGGGTTTCCAACCGTAGTTCCACCTTGACCAAATTTTGATACTAAAACAAGCATGCAATCATAGAATCATCATCAAAACTATGAGAAAAATCAAACCCCTTCTTGATTTCTCTAAACCGAACCAAAGCAACAAACCCCCCAACTTGGAGTTTCTCTAGAACTCAAAAATAATGAAATGCATCCACATATATGCATACAAGAAGCAAAATTACACATATATATGGTTTTAGAATTAAAACTGGTTGAAAGATTGTAGAGAGTTTGAAGAGAGAGAGAGAGAGAAAGAGAGAGAGAGTCAGTGGGGAAGAAAGAAATATGAGGGGAGTGGGGTGTTTATATAATTGCCAAGAAGGAAAATTGAGTAATTTGCTAATAAAATTATGAATTTCCTTTTCTCTTTTCTAATTCTCTAATGCATTAATTGATAATTATATAATTCAATTATCTTACAAAATGTGATAATGAATCCATTCTCATTTAGAGAATAAAGAACATAAAATTATCTCTTCATTAATATTTTTAAATAAATATTTGAACAAATAAATAATTTGTTATGGATTTTATAAATAAATCCAAATAATAGAATTAACCTCTATAAAATTTTTTTAAAATATCAAGTCCTCAAAATAAATTCAACTACTATTCTTAAAAAGTCCCTTGGACTATTTTGGATGCATCAAAGCAAAATTCATACCTTGATCACACTTTTATAATTTTATAAAATGTTTGAAGATCAATAAAATCTTTAAAATTATTAAAACAAAATACCACCGAGCACACATTTGAACACGTATACATCAAATATCATGTTGACACATAAGATCATCAAATATAATCCACATTTACACTCTTAAACACTTTAATCCCTTTTAATACGGGTCTGGTTGACGGCCTGACAACACAGCTTAATCCCTTAGTTGACTCATCAAACTGGAACGAGTTATTTTACGCTCTCAGTTCTATTATACAACAACAACATTTAACCAAAAAATCAATTAACCTTTTTATTTATTCACATAATTTCACAATTACAACACAAAATTATACTTTATTCACTTAATCACGTCGCGAAATTCCCAGTCGCTACAATCTACCCCTCTTAAAAGGATTCTGTCCTCAGAATCTAGTCTAAACAAATAGATGGGGATACTTCTCTTGCATTTAACTTTCTAATTCCCAAGTTGATTCTTCTATCTTAGGATTTCTCCACAAAACGCTAACTACTGGCACCACTTTATTTCTAAGCGCTTTCTCTTTTCGATCTAAGATTCGCACTGGTTGTTCCACATATGAAAGATCTTGCTGAATCTCTATTGGTTCTAACCTGATCACATGACTAGCATCAGCATTATACTTTTTAATAGAGACACGTGGAATACATTATGAAGATGTTGCATCTGCGGAGGTAACGCTAACTCGTATGCCACTTTTCTGACTTGTCTTAACACTTTGATGTGATATCCCGTATTTTCAGAATTATTATTATTAATATTTGAATATATTTTTGTGATTTTCCGATTTAGAAGGAATAAAATGGTGGATATTTTATTTGGGCCTAGTATACTTCATTTCGAAGTTATACTAGTGGGTTTAGTTTTGAGTTGGAATTTATTTAAAAGAGTTTCAAAAGAAAGTGAAAATTTTATTTTTGGAATTTGGATATCTTGTTTCTAGAACTGTAACCTTAAAAGATCTTGGATTAGTTTGGGGTCATTTATGCTAAATATCTTCCGCTGGCATTTGTTTATTGATTAAACAGGTTGATTTGGATTGAAGTTTGATAGTGACGACCAAATCCTCTGACCCCGGATTTGGGGGCGTTACAGGTTGGTATCAGAGCTGAGGTTATAGTAAACTAGAAAAGAGAGTGTGTAGGAGTGTGTATAGCTATGTGAGGACGTTTGAGCTCATATCGAGTTCCTGTTGGACTATCGGATATAGTGCCAACGAGTAAGTTAAGATAGGCGCATTTGTTCAAGATGGTTGTGTTGAGCTGGATGAAACTCCGGGAAGCTGCAAACTTCTATAGTGGAATCTTCCGAGGCTACTACGATTTGACGACGATGAAGATTATCGATATCCCTGGAATATGAAAAAGTGTCGAGAATCAGATGACGAGTCAACATAAGAATTCAAACAGAAGATAAGCATTAAGACTTTGGCAATACCTTCTCTTTCTATAATTTCTTTTGACCTATCTCAAAAGAGGTATCTGTTAGAGGATATATTCCCTAACACTCGTTTATTCATTTTGTTACAGAATCTTGTTTTCTGGATTTCATTTTTCTCCAGAAATATCAACTTTGAAATCTTTTTAGTTTTATTCATTTGATTTTGAATTCCTTTGATATTCTTTAATTCTGACTGAGATGAACAACCCTAACTATAGGGGACACAAGGTATACCTGTCTGTGTGATAGGAGTTGGTTGGGACGCCATCACGTGTGTGTGTTGTGGCTACAAGAAGGTTAACAACCTTTAGTAGTGTCTTAATTTGGACACGCAATACCAAGTTCATTTGATCATATGGATCTCTCAGTTATTCTCTTATTTCAACAATACTTTTTCACAAATTCATATTTTGGTCCTGTTATGACATGAAATTCTTTTCTCTTTGAAATTCCATTATTTTATCATCTGAAATATCTGAAGGTATGCCAATCAAGTTAAGTTGAGTATCCTGGTCAAGTCAAAGTAAGGCGATGTGATGGAATTACGAAGGACGACAGTGGACTGCAATGCGATTAGAATATCAGTGGCATATAGCAAAGTCAATCTGTTATTTTATTTCTCTCTCTATCTTTCTTTCTTTTCTTCTCTCTATCTTTCTCTTTATTCTTCTTTCTCGCGATCAGTAAAAGTGATTCTATTGAGGAATTGGTCAAAGGATGTAGACAGAACAGTGATACATAGTGAAGCTCCTGTAAAAGTTTTATTATACAAGGAATACAAGATTTGTTTGAGGTTATGGAAAATTGAGGTTATTTGGAAATGGAAAGTTGGTTAGAAAACCCTTCGTGCTTTCTTCTACTGATTCCGAGGACGGAATCCTTATAAGGAGGGTAGATTGTGATATCCCGTATTTTCAGAATTATTATTATTAATATTTGAATATGTTTTTGTGATTTTCTGATTTAGAAGGAATAAAATGGTGGATATTTTATTCCTATTTGACAAGTTTGTGTTAATTAAATGGTAATGTGCTAATTGTTGAGTGTTATATCGATTCTTGTTAATTTCTGAAAATATTTGCTTAAATATATTATTTTTAAAAGTTATTTGAAAGCCGATTTTATTGATATCGGTAAATTGAGTTCGTTTAGTAATATTAGGGATTGAATGGATATTTTTTCTGCTATGTGTTATATGTAATATTAAACGTGTGGGACTCAGTTGTGATTGAGGATTATTTGTATTATTAATTACTGAGTTGTATCATTTTGTTTTTGTCTTTAAAAGTGATTTTATTGAAAATTTAATTTCATAAATATTTAAATTATATTAAAAATTATTTTTATGATTTTCTAATTACAATAATTATTTTTGGGATTTTATAAAATTTAGAAATCAATATTTCATCAATTATTTAGCCCTGTATGATTTTCTGATTTGATTTATTTGTAAAATCCGTATTTAATTCCAAAATTCTTCAAAAATTATGAAACTTATATTTATTGAAGTTTGGAATATTCTGAGAATTTTAAAATTATTTTGAGAATTTTTAGGATTAATTTTACCCGCGCTTTGAATCGTTTAATTGCTAAAAGCGGGTATAAATTATGTTTCAAAAATTGTTTTAAAATTTTAAAGTTTTAAAATTTATGTTTATATAAACTTCGGGATATTTGTAATATTTTAAGACTATTTTCCTAATTTTCTGAATTTGTTTCAAGTGCAACTCGGTTCATTAATTGTAAAATGCGGGTATAGAGCACAAGTAAAAAAATGCTTTAGAAATTATGAAAAAATTATTTTATTAGTTTTTAATTATTCCGAGAATATTAAAACTTATTTGGTAATTTTCGGGTTAATTGTACCCGTAAGTCTGCTCGTTAAATTTTAAATTTCGGGACAAAATTAGGCTTGTATGTTGATAAGTACTGCAAGTAGTATAGTGGATAAAAGAAAGAAAGAAAGAAAGGAAAAAAAAACGCGTCAAACAGCCCCCCACCCCCTGCCACATAACCCCTCTTATTTCCTTTCCTTCCCCCAGCTTCCTTCTCTTCTGTCTCTCTGTCTCTCTCCTGTTTATATACTTTTCAATTTTTAAAAATTCATATCTCTCAAACCGTTCATCCAAATTTCAATTATTATATATATAAACGATCAGCGCTTCGATACCTACGTATAGGTATATATATTGTAAGGTTTTGAGAAGAAAATTTGTGAGGCATATTTCCATTATATTTCCGTTTTAATTTATTTTCGGGACATTAAAAAGGAGTATGACGGTGGTGATTACTCCTCATGGCATCTCAGCGTGTATATGTCTATGGCTATTAATTTCGGATTTTTCTGGAGATATTTTCCGGACATCAGATATTCTCTTCGGGGTGATCATAATTTATTTTGGGTAACGATTCCAAAATTTCGCCTTCGTACTTGTGTATATTATAGCATGTTAGTGTTTATATATTTATTTCATAATTTTTAGAAATTGTTGGAGAAGTCACTTTTGGTCCGAGTTTTGGTTCAGGTGGCCGTGTTATTCATTTCTGGAGTGTTTATACGCGTAAATATAAATTATTGTGTTGATTGTTGTTGGTTGTGTAGATATGATATCGACTGGCAGTCCGAGAAATAGTGGAGGTGCTGCCCAATTTCCAAGAAAATATTATTTTAAATTATTTTCCAGGCTCGATAATTCTTATAAAATTATTTTCGGGTGTACGAGCCCTATTATTTAGTTATAAAATGATTCGGAGACCCGTTTTAATTCCGAAAAATGTTTAAAAAAAATTCATAATAAATAAACCGTTCGTCCGTTTAATACGAAACGAACGCGTACAGACTCAGAAAAATATTCCACTTTCATTAAAAATACTTTTGAGACCCAAATCATTTTTTTTCGAAAGGTCACTTGTTTTACAAGTTATTCTGAGTCCATTATTTATCGATAAATCATATTTTTGACCCGATTTCAGTTTTAAACATACCAAGTCGAACCTTTTGATGAACCGAGTCATATGTGATATGAATTATATGATACGTGAGTTATGGGTTATGTGTTATGTGAATTACGTGCGTACGTGGGTTAAGAGTCTTGTGTTTGACTGTTTTAATTATTGTGCGGGCTATCGTATGGGTAGACGATAGGGTATTGACGCGTAATTCGTCGAGTGATTATCGATTAGACGATTAAAGTTCTATATTTTAATTATAGATGCGGATCTCTCGAGTTGATCAGGACAAGGTGTTGGATAAAGAATGAAATGGAATGGTATTGGATATTTGGCTTCTAGCAATCGCAGGAGCAGCATATCGGTGAAGTGTTGAAAAGAAAGACGGTGACGTTTTGAGACAGAATGTCAAAATAGATGTGTCATTGCGAGTGTGACTAACTACTAAAACCCAAAGGCAGGTATCCCTATCATCACTTTTTGTGCAAGTGATATTTATTTTGAATCCTATTATGCAAGTATTGATTTCCCTATTCTCAGCTCAAAATAGATAAATGTTTTATATATCGCTGAATTAAATAATTCTGTTTATGTCAATACTCATCTGCTATTCTACATTCAGAATAGTTAGTGATTTTACTTATCCAATTATCGGATTTATAAATGTTTTGGATTTTGAGAAAAGTGATTTGGTTGCGAATATTTCTACCAAAGAATTGGGGGAATAAAATTATTTCGGGTGTCGATTATTATGACCCCATTTCAATAAAATGTTTTAAGATTGGATCATAATTACGTAAGTGACCGGGATGGACGGTCCAGCGCAGGGCTATTTCTAAGTGCCATATGGAATATTATGACACAATTTTTGCCACAGGCAGGTATATTGCCTTTTGTTTGAGTACTCGTGTTTTTGGGGTCACATTTCTATGAATCATGACCTTGTGCTATCACACGGGCTGATGAGCATGTGATAGTACGTCCGTCGGAGGATGATCCTAATCTAAATTATCATATCGTTTTTGATATTCATAGATAAATGATTTATCAACTGTTTCTGTTTTAGATAATGGTAAAATGCAGTTTTGATTCAGATTCTGATTTATGCTTATACTTACGTTGTTGTTAAATATCAAAGGTGGTATTAGTACATATGATTGGTGTTGACTTCAGTATGGGATGTTGTGAGCATCAAAGTTCGTGGTGATATCTAATTTGATATGATAACAAAATAAGTATTAATTTCAAGAGTTCGGTTTTGAGTAAAGTTTACGATTCAATCCATAATCATTGTTTCATGTTAGAATTGTTTACGATATTTCCGTAAACACTATTTTAAGAGTTTTATTCTCGTCAGGATTCAAAGTATTGTTGAAGCATTTCGCTCAAAAATATCAAAATGGTTTTGAATATAATTAAGGAATCAATTTTGGGGTTCCTCAACTAAAGTTTTATGATTCAGCAATTATGATTTTAAATGTTCTGCGTTGATGCAGATGTCGGTTTTATATCAAAATGACCCTATATATGCTATAATGATCTAGCTGAGCATTTCTTTCGCTCATACTTATTTTTAAATTTAACCTCCAGTGAGGATTAGCTTGCGCTAGTTAGCTGCGTAATTCGAGGAAGCAAAGAAGAAGCTTTTGGAAGGTGGTTGGTCCAGGGTTGCGGACTAGTGTAAGTTTTATTGTGTAAAGTTGTTTATATTATATTATATTATAGTTGTATATTTTATTTGGGCCTAGTATACTTCATTTCGAAGTTATACTAGTGAATTTAGTTTTGAGTTGGAATTTATTTAAAAGAGTTTTAAAAGAAAGTGAAAAATTTATTTTTGGAATTTGGATATCTTGTTTCTAGAACTGTAACCTTAAAAGATCTTGGATTAGTTTGGGGTCATTTATGCTAAATATCTTCCGCTGGAATTTGTTTATTGATTAAACAGGTTGATTTGGATTGAAGTTTGATAGTGACGACCAAATCCTCTGACCCCGGATTTGGGGGTGTTACATTTGAAGGGTCCGATATATCTAGGATTCAACTTCCCTTTCTTTCTGAATCTGGATAGACCTTTGCATGGAGAGATCTTTAACAATACTTTGTCTCTGGGTTCAACATCTTGCTTAATCTCTACTGGTTCTAACTCGATCACATGACTATCATCAACATTTTACTTTTTCAATAGAGACACGTGGATTACATTATAAAGATGTGCATCTTCGGAGGTAAAGCTAACTCGTATGCCACTTTTCCGACTTGTCTTAACACTTCGAAGGGTCCGATATATCTGGGATTCAATTTTCCTTTCTTCCTGAATCTGGATAGACGTTTCAATGGAGAGATCTCTAACAATACTTTGTCTTAGGGTTCGAATAACATATCTTTTATGTTTTGATCTGCATACTTTGTTTATCGATCTTGAGCAGCTATCGGCCTTTTTCGAATCACTTCCACTTTCTCTTTCGTTTGTTGCACTAATTCTGGACCCAACAGCTTGTGCTCGCCAACTTCATCCCAATAGGTAGGGGATCTGCATCTTCTTCCATATGATGCTTCATAGTGCGGCATTCCGATACTCGCGCGATAACTGTTGTTGTAAGAAAATTCAATCAACGACAAATGGTCATCCCAATTTCCTTTGAAATTTAATGCACAAGTTCTCAACATATCCTCAATCATTTGAATAATCCTTTCGCTCTGTCCGTCTGTCTACGGATGATACGCAGTGCTCATTTTCAACTTC
Organism: Apium graveolens; assembly: GCF_009905375.1. NCBI lineage: Eukaryota > Viridiplantae > Streptophyta > Magnoliopsida > Apiales > Apiaceae > Apium > Apium graveolens. Next base: position 185,413,413 of record NC_133649.1, on the reverse strand, counting down.
GTTCTTAAATGATCATGAAATTGTCGCCAAAATATTGAGTTAAATCTCAGATCTTTATCAGATACGATAGACACTGATACTCCACGATGCATCACGATTTTATCCAAGTATAGCTTGAACAACTTTTCGAATGAGAATCTTTCGTTGATAGGTAAGAAATGCGCTGATTTTGTCAGTCGATCGACTATTACCCAAATCGCATCATGATTAGACTTAGTCTTTGGCAATCCTACCACGAAGTCTATCGCGATATGCTCCCATTTCCATTCGGGTATATCTAATGGCTGAAGCAATCCACTCGGTCGCTGATGTTACGCTTTTACTCTTTGACACGTATAACATTTACTTATCCATTCCGAAATTTCCTTCTTCATGTTCGGCAACCAATAACTTTCTTTCAAATCCTTGTACATTTTCGTACTTCCAGGGTAAATCAAAAACCTCGAGTTATGCGCTTCATGCAAAATTTCGTGCTTTAGTTCCATAACGTTAGAAATCCAAATACGCGAGCCAACGCAATATATTCCTTTTTCCTTTTGATATCTCACCTCTTCTCCTGACAATTTGTCCTTTTCGTGATTCATCACTTGTTCTTGACAACATCGAATCTTTTCCAAAATTTCTGGCAGGAATGTCATCGCATATGTTGCTTCATTTGCAAATTCTGAAACTCGTACTTCTATTTGCAACTTCTCGAATTCCTTGATCAACTCTTCGGACGAAGTCAACACATTCAACCTTTCTGTGCGGCTCAACGCATCAGCTACAACATTCGCCTTCCCGGGATGACAACTTATTGTACAGTCGTAATCCTTAATCAATTCCAACCATCTTTGTTGCCTCATATTTAGTTCTTTCTCTGTAAATATATACTTTAAGCCCTTGGGATCCGTATAAATCTCACACTTTTCTCCGTATAAATAATACCTCGAGATCTTAAGAGCAAACACTATTGTTGTTAATTCCAAATCATGTGTAGGATACTTCTGTTTGTGCCGCTTTAACTGCTTTGACGCATATGCTATCACCTTCCCGTGTTACATTAACACACAACCTAGTCCTTTATATGAAGCATCATTGTAGATTACAAATTCTCCCTTTTCATCGGGTAGAACCAACACTGGTGTAGTTACTAACCTTTTATTTAGCTCTTAAAAACTTTCCTCGCACTTATCTGTCCAAACAAACTTCTTGTTCTTCCTTGTCAATTTAGTCAATGGAACAGAGATCTTAGAAAAATCTTGCACAAATCTTCTATAATATCCTGCTAGTCCGAGAAAACTTCTTACTTCGGTAGGAGTCTTTGGCCTATCCCAATTCATCACAGCTTCTATCTTTGCAGGATCTAATTTGATACTTCGCGTATAACTTCTCTTTCCTTAAAATTCCCAAAGAAATCCTCAAGTGCTCCATATGTTCTACTTCCGACTTGGAGTATATCAAGATGTCATCAATAAACACGATTACGAATTTGTCCAGAATTTGCTTGAACACTCTATTCATGAGATCCATAAATACAGCTGGTGCATTCGTCAAACCAAACGCCATTACCAAGAATTCATAATGTCTATACCTTGTTCAAAATGTTGTCTTGCCTTGATCTTTAACTGATGATACCCTGATCTTAAATATTCGATTCGCGGCAGAGGGTACTTATTCTTAATAGTCAACTTATTCAGTTCACGATAATCGATACACAATATCATGCTTCTATCTTTCTTCTTTACGAATAGCACCGTGTACCCCACGGGGATACACTCAGGTGAATTACTCCTTTGTTTAACAATTCTTGCAACTACGCCGCTAATTCCTTCATCTCGAAAGGCCCCATTCGATAGGGAGCTTTCAAAACTGGTTCCGTCCAGGAGCCAAATCAATCATGAACTTGATCTCTCGATCGGAGGTAGTCCAGGTAATTTATCTGAAAACACATCGGGAAAATCTTTAACTACTGAAATATCCTTAATTCTTAAAGATTCCGCCTCTATATCCTTTTCATGAGCTAAATATACTTCGCATCCATGTTGTAACAATCTCTTCATTTGGATAGTCGTTAGAAACTTCCTTTCTTGCTTCTTCCCTCTAAATATCACTTCAACTACATCCCTGGTTGTCACTTTCACTCTCTTGCTTTTACATTTGATTTGTGCATCGTGGTTTGACAACCAATTCATCCCTCATATAACGTCGAATTCTACTAATTTAAAAGGTATTAAGTCAGAAGAAAAGTGCCGACCTTCTATCTCCAGATCGCAATTGGGACAAATCCTATCGGTAGTAACTCTTTTTTGATTCGCTACTTCTATAATTAAATTAGGTTCAAGAGGATACGCAACGCACTTTAATCTATCATTAACAGTTTCAGCAATAAAAGATCTAATAGCTCCAGAATCCATTAACACTTTGACTTTTACTAAATTTATAGCACGCGTACCTGCTACCACATTCGCATTCTTCACTGCATCTTTCATGGTCATGTTGAATGTTCTTGCACTTGGATGGGATGCTGGTGCTGCTGAGGGTGGTGGTCCAGCAATCCTAAGCACATTTGCCTTCTGGACAGGCTCCTTACAGTTCCTTGCCATATGGCCTACCGCTTGGGCATTCCATTGAGTAATGTACTCTCTGATTGCACTTAAAACAGGTCACATTCAGCTTATTGCACCTCCCCGGGTGTCGCTTTCCACAATTCTTGCACTCCTGAATCTGGGGTCTATTGTCCTTTACTGGTTGTGCCGTCATATGGAAACTGTTAGGGCGAAAACACGCGCTAAATTACACGCAAGTATATGCGTTCACAAGTAGTATAAGATATAAATCAGATTAGTACCCACAGAGACTCTTTTTAGTTTACTTAAGATTATGCACCTATGCAACAATGGTATGGCTACCTCTCAATGCTAAGACAATAACAAGTTGAGATGTTTATAACTAAGGTTAAACTAACATGCAATTAACTAAGAATAAAAGTGATTGAATTAACTATATGAGATAAACATGGGATTCTAACTTCATTACTACTTCATTGAAAATCATTGTTCTTAACCTTAGCATGCAATGGTGATGACAACTAATCAAATAACACGAAACTAGTAAACGCCAACTTTCGTTGCACGATACCCTACTACTTAGACATCCATAAAAGAGATAGAAGCTAATAGACACCAATTATGCTTAGACCATATACGTCTATAGAATTTGAAAACATAACGGTTTAATGCGCAAGTTATCTATTGTGATTACATAGGGCAAGTATGATGGTTAAAATTACCTATGAATCATGCATAACATTATACATAAACCTATGCTAGCATGGCAAGTTCTAAACATCTATATTCACTTTCGCTTCAATAGAGATTAACACGTTATCTTATATGTTAGCTACGCACATAAGACGAATAAGCACAACCAATACTAGGATATCAGTCAATCACCACACACCAAGATATTGAATTAAATTAACTATAAAAATCCATAAGTAAATTCGTTAGAACCCCATGATAACGATTAGTTCATAACCGATCTTTATAAACTGAATAATATTCAAAAGTACGTTAACAAGAGTGTTAGGTTCAAACAACAAAGAAAAAAAGCATCCAAGATTACAACTTAAGCAAAGAATCACAAGTAAAAACAAGATCTTCTTCTCCTTCGTTGTATTGTGTTATTAGATCTTCTTACTGCTATCTCCTTACTCTTCTATATGAAAAATGTCTTTTTAAAAGTCTTTAAATACCAACCCAACAGATCAGAAGTCCACCAAATAAATCTTATAATAGAATCAGGAATCTTGAAATTCGATATAGCATGGCCGCCCTCAAATCCAACGGCCGCCCTGAGTTTTTGACAAATGGGCACGACCGCTCTCAAGACTAGCGCAGCCGCCCTAACCTTCTGGAAATCCTTATTTTTCTTGTTTCTTTGACTTCAATTGCTGGTTTCTTTCATGCTAACTCCCAAGGCTCCATCCTAACACCCTTTTAGCATAGAAACAATATAAAATCTATTCCTTCTTCCAAATATACCTTGAAATGAAAAACACTACAAAAACACATCAAAAACACATATAACTGCCCTGAGTTTCTGAAAAATGGGCGCGGCCGCTCCCAAGACTAGCCCGCCCTGACCTTCCGGAAGTCCTAATTTTTCTTATTTCCTTGACTTGAATTGATGGTTTCTTTCATGCTAACTCCGAAGGCTCAATCCTAACACTCTTTAAGCATAGAAATAATGTAAAATCTATTCCTTCTTCCAAATATACCCTGAAATGCAAAACACTACAAAAACACATCAAAAATACAAATAACTTGAGTATAAATCACCAATTCAAGCCTTTACGAAGTGTTCTAAGTGGATATAAATTCCAATTATCAGAAACGATTCATCTGATTTCCGTTCCCGGGCTTGAACTTCTGAAATTTCTGGTTCTGATTTCTAGCATTCTTCCCAAACTTTCCTCCAGTCTTGGAACTTCCTTGATCATGTTCAGATTCCTCAAACTTCCTCTTCTTTCCTTCACTTTCCCTCTTAGTTGCTTCTCTTTCTCCTTCTACAATTATGGCCTTCTGTACCAACACAGCATAGTTCCTTATTTCAAGAAAAGCCACCTGACTTCGAATCCCTGGTTTCAATCCTTGCTGGAATCTTTTGGCCTTCTTTGCTTCGGTATTCACATACTCGGGCGAAAATCTGGTAAACTCCGAAAAATTTGCCTCATATTCCGCCACGATCATGTCCTCTTGTCTAAGATTCAGAAACCTCATTTCCAAATGGTCTTCCATATAACTTGGCATATACTTCTCTAAAAACATTTATGTAAACTTCTCCCAGGTTATAACTTTTTCTTCGAGCAACGCCTCAGAAGATTCACACCAATAACTAGCCTCCTCCCTAAGATAATAACTCACGTACTACACCTTATTGCCATCCTTAACTTATGCTTACTCAAAAGCCTTTTCCATTTCTCTCAACCAAGATTGAGCTTTAATGGGATCTGGAAATCCTACAAACTCTGGGGGATGTACGGACTGAAATTGCTTGAAATTACCGACTTTCGGGGCTGTGGGTTGTTGCAAAAGTTGAAAGAGACGGTTCATCATATGAGTATCTTGGTTTTGTTCTTGATCTTCGGTTTGAGTTTCTTCTTCTTGGTAATTTGGTGAAGTGCCCATTTCTTACAAACCTGATTGAGCAATTATTTAGCAATACAATAGCATGGCATACATATCAATAGAAACTCTTTTAGAAATAGCTTTTCGGATTTTAAGTATTACCCAGTTGCGCATGTATTCCTATTACTACATAATTCACTCATCAGTTAAGGTTCTCACATGATACAAAGTATGTTTTCACAGGATATTAAGTACGGTTGCTTGGAAACATGATATGTAGAATGGTTTATGAAACTCAAAGGTTCACAATATAAAACAAGATACAGAATTTATTTAACGATTTAAAGGTACATAGATAAAAGGTTCAAGTACAACAAGTGTTGATATAAGGTACAATAATAAAGCATAGTTAAACAGAGGAAAAATTGGAAAATATCCCCCTATCTACCCCTAACTTCTACCTAACTACTATTGCTGCAACCAAGACTAGTTCTGAAATATAATACAACATGAAAAGAAAAGGGATCTCGGCATCTGACCAAGTATCCTAAAGCCTACCGGCGGTGAAAAGAAACCATAACAACTACGGTCTCCTCCAGATGTCCCGTCTAAACTTACAACCTCACTAAATATCAAGAATCTCCCTCAGCACTATCAACATCCATTGTATGATCTAATCCACCCTCTGGGCCTCAGTATCTGCATCATTGAAAGATGGTCCCTCATCCAACCTCCTCCGGGCAACCTGCTCCACCAGCTGAATACGAACTCTCCACTCATCCTCTAGCACCGACGTCTACTGCCTAGACTCACAAGCTAGTCTATCCACCAAAGCTCCCTACTCAGGAATACGGGAGTAAACAAAATCTCGATCATGGGCCAACTTGCCACCAACACTGACAAGCACAAGCACAGGCATAGCAGACTCTCGCTCAGGGGCTGGGGTCTCTGGATTTGGTCTCAAGGGAGAAACATGCATAGGGGCCTCACTTCTCTCAGATGGGTCCTCCTCAGGATCTGAACTAACATACAAGGTCTTCACTAAAGGGGTGGAATAGAGTCCACTTGGGAACCAGGAAAACTATGCTCAAAGTCTGAATCGCTACCACTACTAGGGTCCTGAGATAAAACAAAAAAACAGCCAAAAAATAGCATTAGGGTTAAATAAGACTTCAACTGACTCCACGCCCTAACTCTAGTTGCTACCTTGACCTAATCACTTTACTTTGACCATACCTAATATTCTAACTCAACTCTATATGAGTCGAACACTCTCGCAATATATATATATATATATATATATATATATATAAATACCCAAATACCCTTTTATCCTAACTTGTCTCAGGGACTAGATCCCGTAGCTCTGATACCAACCTGTGACGCCCTTAATCTCGGGGTTAGGAAATGAGGACCCACACAACATAAACTAATAATAACAAAAGATATAATAAACCCTAATTAAATATTAACAAAATCTAAACATGATTAAGTTTGAGACAAGATTATAACTACCAACCAGAATAAATATATTACAAACCAAAATAATAATAAATTCAAATTTATTTAATTCCGACATGGAACCGATAGATAACCAATTGTATCTGATCCAACTTATTTCTTCCAACTAATACGCTTGCTCACACACACTGCTACCTACTCTGGCATCTGGAATCCTACGGCATGATAGGGACCGCCAGGAACGCTCTTGCGAGCAGTGTGCCTAAGTCTGGTCATCTTCTTTCTTAACTACCATGGTTAGATCAAAGCAAATATATGAGCATAAAAGCTCAGCAAGTAACTATATAAACAGTTCTATAATTCAATAACAATAGCAATAGTAGTATATGAGGTTATGTACTTTTAAATTTTCTGGGTGGCAGATCTCTATCTTTAACTATGTAAAGGTTATGAAGAAAGGTTTGGGCTTTCAAGAATCAAGGCTCAGGATAGGGTGAAAGCTGACATTCATCACAACTCAAACGCAGGATTTCAATAAGTTGCTCAATTGAAAGGAATCATGTAATTAAGCTTCAAGAATAAATACCACTATCAGTGCGAAATAATAGGGTTCTCAAATTCCACAACTTAAACAAGATATGATTCAATCCATTTCATTTCATTTTTAAGGAAGCAAATTCTTAAAAAATGTAATCAATTTTTCTTTATTAAATAATAGGGAACCCTTTATTGGAATATTCATCTTATTATAATACGGGTGATCAGCTCGTATCGAACTCCATCTGGTCGTTATGGTACCTATGGCATTATTTTAGCCTTATGTCGGACTAGCCTCGCTAGCCTCCTACATGACTGGACTAGTCCTACTAGTCTCTTACGTCTCTATCCAGTCCATCAGTAATTCGTTTGGAAAACCTTTGTGTTGGAAGAAGGAAAAGAGTTGACTAAATTTATTTTAACATTACCGAGAATGTGAAATCATTTGGACTCATTCAAGTCAAAAATCATTCTTAAGTTCAAATTAAGATTTCCAAGGAAAGTGAACGAATCAAACATAAATAGGGATCAATAATAAGGAACTGGATCAAATGATAAACAGGGTGTACTAGTTCCAAGTTAGAATAGTTTCAAGGATCAACACATGACAGGGTTCATAGGTTATTGAAGAATCCAGATTGATCAAGACATTAAGTAAGGGAATTCAAGAAGGTTCTCTTAGGGTTAACGAGATCATAAGATAACAAACGGAATAATAAGGTAATCAGGGTATAAATAAATAGGGTTACTATAAAGGGGATAACAGAGTTTGATATCAAGTTATCACAAGAAAAATATCAGGGTTTCTCAGAATCAATAACAGGTATATCATAATTGCAATAAAAAGTCACTACTTTATCATGGCATCAATAATTTCCTCTCTATAATCAATTCACAAGAGAAGGCAGAGTTATTTGCCTTAAATCGCTTTCCTTCTTAACGAGTACTGAGCTACTGCCACCTAAGATAGCCTTTCCTTTACTAGCCTGAATGCCTCCGTTATCCGAATCTACAATCCAAAACAGAACCTCTAATTAGCAACTTATTCAACACTCGACGTTTCTCAGAATGCCTAACGATTACCCCATATCGCGATAACACCCACGGTATACTTAAGTATAATCACAAATACTTTCACATAGCAAATAGTATACTATAATTTTATTATCAAAACTCTATACTTTATACTTTAGCAATAATCGCAATTCGTAAAACTCGTAAACCAAATCAACTAATTCCTTTTCTTTTAATCCACAAATTTGAATATGAACCACATAATTAAATCAAAAGACCCTTAAACCACTTCAACATCAATTATTCTTAATAAGCAACCATCCCCCACTTTTATAATAAAAATTTGAACCCCGACATCAAGAGAAAAACAAAAAAAAAAGTTACATGCAAATATTTAGAACTAACATGCATCAACTATCTTTGAAAAAAATTCATTTCCCCTTATAATTTTATAAAAATCCGAACCTAGCTAACGCCAAAATCGAATGGAACCTTAAGAATCAACACGCAACCAAAAAATTCAACATGCAAAGCTACAAATCACAAATCCATCTAGATTTAGCCCATATTCCAAACATTTACACTATTTTCTTTCAAAATCAAAACTAAATACAAGTTGATCATACTAAGACGTTACATGCATGTAAGGAAACCAACTTAAAAACAAGGATTTGTATGTTTTATAGGATTCATGTACATCATCGTCGCCGTCGGCTCACCATAGGTTCACCGCCGACGGCGGCACAACTCGGTGGTGCCCTGTTTCAGGGTTTCCAACCGTAGTTCCACTTTGACCAAATTTTGATACTAAAACAAGCATGCAATCATAGAATCATCATCAAAACCATGAGAAAAATCAAACCCTTTCTTGATTTCTTTAAAACCGAACCAAAGCAACAAACAACCCAACTTGAGGTTTCTCCAAAACTCACAAATAATGATATGCATCCACATATATGCATACAAGAAGCAAAATTACACATATATATGGTTTTAGAATAAAAAATGGTTGAAATATTGTAGAGAGTTTGAAGAGAGAGAGAGAGAGAGAGAGAGAGAGAGAGAGAAGCCGAGAGTGAGAGAGAAAAAGAGAGAAGAGAGAGTCAGTGGGGAAGGAAGAAAAAATAGGGGAGTGGGGTGTTTATATAATTGCCTAGAAGGGCAATTGAGTAATTTGTTAATAAAATTCTGAATTTTCTTTTCTCTTTTCTAATTCTCTAATGCACTAATGGATAATAATAAAATACAATTATCTTACAAAATCCGATAATGAATCCATTCTTCTTTAGAGAATAAAGAACATAAAATTAGCGCTTCATTAATATTTTTAAATAAATATTTTATAAAATGAATAATTTGTTATGGATTTTACAAATAAATCAAAATAATAAAATTAAACTCTATAAAATCATTTTAAAATCCGAAGTCCTCAAATTAAATTCAACTACTATTCTTAAACAGTTCCTTGGACTATTTTGAAAGCATCAAAGCAAATTTCATACCTTGATCACACTTCTATAATTTTACAAAAATGTTTTAAGATCAATAAAATCCTTAAAATTATTAAAAAAAAATACCACCGAGCGCACATTTGAACACGTATACATCAAATATCATGCAGACACACAAGATTATCAAATATAATCTACATTTGCACTCTTAAACACTTTAATCCCTTTTAATACGGGTCCCGTTCAACTTGACGGCCCGACAACACAACTTAATCCTTTAGCTGACTCATCAAACCGGAACGAGTTATTTTACGCTCTCAGTTGCTATTATACAACAACGACATTTAACCACAAAATCAATTAACCTTTTATTTATTCACATAAATTCACAATTACAACACAAAATTATACTTTATTCACTTAATCACGCCGCGAAATTCCAAGTCATTACACCATAGCTGTTCCTTTATAATATTTGTAATATGTCCTTTCCTCCCATATTGGAAACACATAACATGTGTCTTCCTTGTTGGGAATTCATTGGCATAGTGTCCCTTCTGCTTGCATTTGAAACACGTGGCATTCGACTTATTGCAAACACCTATATATTATCGACCACATATCTTACAGTCTTGAAATGGTGGTCTTGCTATCCTTTGTGTATTCAGAACTTGGAAACGGTTACCTGCTCTTTGATTCCCCTTATCTGACCTTCTAAAATTAATATTTGGTCGGACCTGAAATCCCGGATTCCTGTTGAAATGACTTTGAAAATTCCTCTGTCCCTTTTCCTTCTGGGACATCTCACTCTGTTCTTCGATTATCATGGCCTTCTGAACAACGGCCGTATAAGTTGTCAACTCAAACACTGCTTCTCTACTGCGAATCCATGACTTCAACCCCTATTGAAATCTCTTCGCTCGTTTCTCCTCTGTATCTACTTGCTCTAGCATAAACCTCGACAATTCAGTGAACTTGGCTTCATACTCAGCCACTGAAATGTTCCCTTAATTCAATTCCAGAACCTTTATTTCCATCTGATTCTTCATGTAGCGGGAAAAATACTTCTCCAAAAATAACTCAGTGAACTAATCCCACGTCACAATGTCGGTACCCTCTAAAGCCTTCTTCAACTCCCACCAATAGTTAGCTTCTCCTTTCAGAAAATAACTGGCAAATTCAGTCTTCTGATATGTCTCGACCTTTACTAGCACAATTTTTTTCTTAATCTCTTTCAGCCATGTCGTGGCTTTGGTAAAATCTGCACAACCTTCAAATTCTGGTGGTTTCGGTGACTCGAATTGCTTGAAGGTTATAGTAGACACGACTAGTGGTGGTACTTATGGTACATTTTGAGTTGGCTATTGCAACATTTGTTGTTGAAATTGTTGTTGTTGCATCTGCTGTTGCATCATAACCATCTGTTTTTACATTAAATGAAGCATCTGGTTCATGGTGTGGTTATTTTATTCCTCAGGGTCGTTATTGGAAGTCTCAGATCTAGTCTTTCTTTTAGGTTTTAATGTTCTGGTGATATAAGACAAGCAATTCATTTAATAATCCGTTAAACAAATACTAATAAATAAATAAACAATTTAACTTTTATTGGAACATGAGTTTAAAAAATCAAACATATATATATTTATATATAGCTCTATTCCATATAATATCATTATCAAATAATTTGCTTATCCTTTCAGAAGTCAAACATAATTTAAAAATATGAAAATGGGCTACAGGATAATTAAAGAAATGTAAACACTGTAAAACTAAAGTTTAAATAAATGAAAGAAAAGATGTTGAAAAAGGTTTATTTTATATAACAACACCGGCGACAGGTGTGAGTGCTTGATACAAAAGTATGCCAAATACTACTGTCGGATACAAACTAAAACTGTGAGATAATCATGCCTAATCTCACTATTACTACTATTATGACTGCCTCTATATACATATATCACATATCATACAACCATCTCCGACTGCCTAACCATGTCTCAGATGCCTGGTGGTACTCCATCCACCTCCTCACGGAGCGTCTCCAAAATCGACTGAACAAGTCTAACTGCCCGATGGTACTCAGCATAAGTATGGGTGATCTCATGTCTCAACTCTCCCAACTCCCGGGATGCTCCTCGATATATCTGTCAGAGTCTCTCCCTCAATAAATAATCTGGCTGCAATGCTGCTAGTGGACCGATCTCTCACTAATCTATCAAACCAAGTATCTCTCGACACTGGGCCCTCCAAAACTGCCGATCCTCGCGCATACTGGCAAACTCATGGTAAGGAACGGTACGGGGCTCTCCAATACCCCCCACTGACCCCCTGGTAGGTACTCTCATGGCCTCAGCAAGTTCCTATTGGATAATCTCCGGTGATGGATCCATAGGAACTATAGGCTGGTCTACCTCCTGCTCTCCCATGTACTCCATCGGTGGCATCTGAAATATCTCGAGAACAGGAGCATATACTGCTAGAGTAAATTGAGAAAATTCCGGCTAGAGTGCTTAACAACCTAAGGATAGTGATACTCTGCTGGTAACTGTGGCTCGAAATCCTATGCATACTCTACCGGATCAGGTATCTATTGTGTTGGTGGCTCTGCTTCTGCCTGCTCTCTACGCCTATGGTCTGAAGAGGTCTCCATCTGAAAAAATAATAATAACACAAGAAAAGGTAACCTTCAAATTTCTAGAACTTACAAATATCTAACCTATAATCTAACAAAGACCCTAACAATCCTATTTTTATCTTATGTGATCTTCCTATTCTATCGTAATCCCGGTGTTCTTGTTTCAGGGACCAAAACCTACAGCTCTGATGGCAAACTGTAACGCCCTCCAAATTCGGGGTCTAGATCTGGGGGTTACTTGCTAACTACCAACTTAATTAAACTTGTACAATGATTATATAAGCATATATCTAACCCCTTCTTACTACTACTCAGGATCTTTAAGGTTAAGGTATGAAGACAAGAACTGAACACTACCTTTATTACATTCTCAAATTCAAAAGTCTAACAAACCTTTCTTTATTACAAATCAACTTTTTAAACATGTTTTAAAATTAGTTTCATTTCATTCAAACACACAACAACTATCTAAGCTAAACCTATACTGGCAGTTCAAAGCTCTCTTCTTGAATTGGGATTAGCACTCTTGGTGCCAGAGGATCCCGCCATTTCACTCGCTTCTTTACTATCCTGGTATGGATAGGCTTCATTCTCAGCTTTTACTGAAAGATAAAGTGAGTAACAACAAAAGTTGAGCCATAATTGCTCAGCAAGTCTACAATATGTATATAGTATTATAAGAAAGTCAAGTGAATTTAATATGAATAGGTAATCAGATTCTCTATGTATCTGTGTATTTCTATATTGAATAAAGAAGGCCGCTATTAGCGATAATCAATAAATTAGACCAGACACAAAAACCAATATATGCACTCTAACCTGCTGATCAGTAAGGATACAGTACGGATCCATACCCATTTATATAGACCCACCATCATATCAGGTACTCAGGCCTATTTTAGCCTCATAGCAAAGGGTTCAGCCATCTCTGTCCCAAATCGTAACCATCCAGTCCATAAGATAAGCATCATGAACAATCGGTATGCTTCGATGTTATCCCAACATCAAAGTATATATCAGGATATGAATAGTGTGTAATCTATTAAAATATGAATAGAGTATTTGATAGGGATAAATAAATTATGATAGTATAATTAAATACTGCAAGGTGTGGGCTGCTAGGCCCAATAAAAAGATATATGATACTCAGACCAGAAAGGTTAAGCCTGATGGACCAGATCAGGCCTGATGGAATAAAGAAGGCCCAAAAGCCCTGATTATTAATTAATTTCGTAATTAATTAATAAGGGAAAAATCAGCTATTGAGAAGAGTCCCGATAAGGATATAAATCCTTATAGATTAGCCTCAAGGGGACCTAAAAGGATAAGGAATCAGTTTCCTACTATCTAGGACTCCAAAGTCCATTCTAATTATGAGACTTGCCCACCAAGTCTCCTATACCAAGTCCAATTTAAGGACTCCCAACATCTATATAAGGGGCCTCACCCCACAAATCAGAACTACATTTTTTGGCTTGATTCTCTAATTCACAGAGATACGTAGGCATCTCGTAAAGGCAGAATTAAGCTACGATACACGAGAGCAGCCATTAAAGGCCTTGAGCTCCTGAATCTTAGTAATAAATACAGCAAATAATAACCTTAGTTTTTTATCCATAACATTTGGCGCCGTCTGTGGGAAAGCACAACAACAAACATGGCGAGAACACGGAGAACAATTAGAGCTCTAGAGGAAGGAACACCATCAGAGACAACCCAGGTGATTTCGTCAACCGTGGAGGTTCCTCCCCATTCGACTTATGCATCTACTCAGGGGAAGCCCAGATAGGGGTAACTCAACCTCAGCCACAAGGGACAACTCCCCCGACTATTCAAGGTACGAATCCTCAAGTTCAACAAGTACATATACCTGTGAATTCTCGACCCGTCGGGTATGAATATTCAACTATTGTTATTACTAACCCCCCTTATGGGATGCCCCTTCACCCTGAGGTTGGAGGAAGCGGATATGTTGGGCGAAGCGAAGCACGAGGGCAGTCGCCCCCTATATACGAGGTTTGGGTCCTATCCCTGAGGATCGGGAATTTTCTGGTCCTTACACTGAGAGAGACTCCGAATCTTCGGATGATGAAGTGGCCCCGAGAAGGAGGCATCCTGGAAAAGAGCCAATGGCCGATGGAAGGCAACGCCCCCAAAGCACCCCAGGGGGGAATCCCCAAGAAGTGCAGGAAAGGATCAGGGCTCATGAAGCTGAAATCCAAAGGCTGAGGCGTGATTTGGAGGCTCACTAGGCCACCAGACCCCAGATACCTCCTAGGGAGAAATCCTCCTCCTGTCATAGACCTGGATGGTCCGATACGAAGAAGGGCTGCTGTCCCAAGAACTGATCCAAGCAATCTCCTTCCCCTTGGAGATCCTGATGATCCAACTCCACCCTTCACAGAAGAGATAATGAATGCCCATATCTCAAGGAAATTCAAGATGCCCACTATCAAAGCCTATGATGGCACGGGAGACCCCGCTAATCATGTTAGGACATTCTCTAATGCACTGCTGCTGTAACCCGTGAATGATGCTATAAAGTGTCGGGCCTTCCCTCAAACCCTGTCGGGTATGGCTCAAAGATGGTACAGTCGCCTGCCCCCAAATTCTATTGGATCGTTCAGAGAATTAAGGCAGGCTTTTATTAAGCAATTCATCAGTGGAAGAGTCCATGAGAAAAGTTCAGCATCTCTTATGAGTCTTGTGCAGGGAGCTAAGGAATCCTTGAGACATTACCTGAATCATTTCACAAAGGAGGCTTTAAAAGTCCCGGACCTTGATGATAAGGTAGCTATGATAGCACTGCAACAAGGAACTAGGGACGAGTTTTTTAAGATGTCCTTGGCCAAACGTCCCCCTGAAAGCATGTTGCAGCTCCAAGAGAGGGCAGGGAAGTATATCAAGGTTGAAGAAAGTATGAGGAAGACCGTAGTAAGTAATGAGCCCACTGGAGGCAAGAAGCGGAAAACTGATTTAGAATATATTGCAAAGGACAAATATCCTAGAACCGAACAAAACCCTGATTCAACCCCTAAGAGGGGAGGACCTGGGCAAAAGTTCACTGAATACGCTAAGCTGAATGCTCCTAGAAGTCAGATTTTGACGGAGATTGAGAAAGACAGAGATATTCGTTGGCCTAAGCCCTTGAAGGCTGATCCTGCCAAGCTAGATAAGGGCAAGTATTGCAGGTTTCACAAAGATGTTGGCCATAACACCGATGAGTGTAGGCAATTGAAAGATGAAATTGAGTTTTTGATTCGAAAAGGAAGATTGAACAAGTATACTGGAGATGGAGGGGACAGAAATAATAATGGAAGGAAGAATTTTGAAGATCGTAGGAGGGACCAAGACGATCAGGGGCGGAATCCCCAACCTAGAGGGCCGGTTATAAATGCAATTTTTGGAGGACCGCGACGCCCTCGAGGACCTGTGATAAACACGATCTTTGGAGGTCCAACTGCTGCTGGATTGTCCAAAAATTCCAGAAAGGCATATACTAGGGAGGTTATGCATATTGTTGGAGAAGCCCCGAAGAGGGCCAGGACAGAAGTAACATTGGCTTTTGATGATTCCGACCTAGAGGGTGTGAAGTTTCCCCATGACGACCCGCTGGTCATAACACCGATAATAGGAAATAGCCCGGTTATGAGGGTCCTTGTGGATAATGGTGCTTTTGTGGATATCTTGCTCCATGACACCTTTCTAAGAATGGGGTATAACGACTCCCAGTTGACACCAACCGACATGCCGATATATGGATTTGCTGGAGTAGAATGTCCTGTGGAAGGGATAATCAAATTGCCGACCACCATAGGTACGGAACCAAGGCAAGCAACGCAGATGCTGGATTTCGTGGTGGTAAAGGCTAGTTCAACTTATAATGCTATCATGGGGAGAACAGGGATATATGCCTTCAAGGCAGTCCCCTCTTCCTACCATTCAGTCATAAAGTTTCCCACCCGAAACGGGATTGGAGAAGAGAGAGGAGATCAAAAATTGGCTAGAAGTTGTTATGTGGCCTCTTTGAGGGCAGATGGAGTCGGGGGGCAGGTTCTTCCTATTGAAGATATGGATGTTCGAGAAAATGATGAGAATAGAGGAAGGCCAGCAGAAGAATTGGTTTCGGTTCCTTTAGACCCCGAGAATCCTGAGAGGATGACTTTTATTGGAGCCACATTAGAGGAGCCCCTTAGAGGGAAGTTAGTGAAATTTTTGCAAGAAAATAGTGATGTGTTTGCATGGTCAGCAGCTGATATGCCAGGCGTAGACCCGGAGTTAATTACTCACAAGCTAAACGTGGATCCAAGCCGGAAGACAGTGAAACAAAAGAAAAGAAATTTTGCCCCGGAAAGACAAGAGGCTATAAAACAGGAAGTAGAAAAGCTCTTAGAGGCTGGTTTCATTGAGGAGATTCAATTTCCGGAGTGGTTAGCAAACCCTGTAATGGTGAAGAAGGCTAATGGAAAGTGGAGGATGTGTATAGACTTCACTGATCTGAATGATGCATGCCCCAAAGACTGTTTTCCGCTGCCTAGAATTGATACTTTGATTGATGCCACTGCTGGACACGAGATGCTGAGTTTCATGGATGGATTTAGCGGATACAACCAGATCAAAATGTACAAGGATGACATTCCAAAGGTATCATTTATCACTGACTTTGGTGTTTATTGTTATCTTGTTATGGCGTTTGGTCTCAAGAATGCAGGAGCCACCTATCAAAGGTTGGTGAATAGAATTTTTAAGGATCTTATTGGTAAGACTATAGAAGTCTATGTTGATGACATGTTAGTCAAGAGTCTAGTAAAGACTGATCATATAGCCCATTTAAGGGAAGCTTTTGAGATCCTGAGGTACCACAAGATGATGTTGAATCCTACGAAGTGTGCTTTCGGAGTAGGATCTGGAAAATTCTTGGGACTGATGGTCTCAAAGAGGGGAATTGAGGCTAACCCGGATAAAATAAAGGCGATCTTGGACATGGAAACACCAAAAACTGTTAAGGATGTTCAGAAGCTTACAGGAAGGGTTGCTGCGCTAGGACGATTCATCTCCAAGTCGGGGGACAAGTGTTTGTCATTCTTCAAGTCGCTAAAGAGCATCAACGACTTTGTATGGAGTGAGGAAAACCAGATGGCATTTGAAGAGTTAAAGAAGTATATGGCCCAGGCCCCGTTGTTGGCCAAGCCAGTTCTGAGTGAAATTTTATTCTTGTACTTGGCTGTTTCAGAGAGCGCCTTGAGCGCGGTGTTGGTTAAGGAGGAACTGAAAGTCCAGAAACCCGTATACTATGTCAGCAAAATTTTGCATGGTGCTGAGTTGAATTATTCAACTATTGAGAAATTTGCTTTAGCCTTGGTAATGGCTTCAAGAAAGCTGCGTCCTTATTTTCAAGCTCACCAGATTGAAGTGCTAACAAATCAGCCACTGAGAAATATCATTCACAGTCCCAAGGTAAGTGGGAGACTGATTAAGTGGGCAATAGAGATGGGAGAGTTCGATCTCAAGTATAAGCCACGTACGGCCATAAAAGCCCAGGCACTAGCTGACTTCGT
Source organism: Apium graveolens (assembly GCF_009905375.1). Classification (NCBI taxonomy): domain Eukaryota; kingdom Viridiplantae; phylum Streptophyta; class Magnoliopsida; order Apiales; family Apiaceae; genus Apium; species Apium graveolens. The sequence goes on along the minus strand of NC_133649.1, from coordinate 185,395,646 downwards.
GGTGGAATGTACCATACCCAACCAAGAAGTCGGGGGGCAGGAAAATACCATACCTCAAGACAAGGGAGTCGATAATGGGGACAGGGAGAAGGATGATAAGGAGAAAGAATATTGGGTTCTCTATTTTGATGGAGCATCAAAAACAAATTCCAGTGGAGCAGGGATGGTTTTGCAAAACCCTGATGGATTCTTAATTGAGTATGCTATAAAGCTAGACTTCCCAACCATAAACAATGAGGCAGAGCATGAAGCCCTGATTGCTGGCCTTGGTCTAGCTGGGACACTTAGAGTCAAAAACTTAAAGGTCCGTGGAGACTCGAAGCTGATCATATCCCAGGTAAAGGGAGAATTTGAGGCAAGGGATGATACGATGGCTAAGTATGTTCGCCTAGTAAGGGCTGTGATGACCCAATTTAATGAATGCCATGTTGAACACATTCCAAGGGAAGAAAATGCTAAAGCAGATGCGCTATCAAAGTTTGCTTCATCTGAGATTGAAGAAAGTTCAGGAAGTGTGTACTTCCGTGTTTTGAAGACACGAAGCATAGATGTTAAGCTTGTGGCTCCCATAGGCTTGGGGACGTCATGGACTGATCCCAACAAGGCTTACATTCAGACCGGTTGGTTGCCAAGTGATGCAACTGAGGCACGGGAGCTAACTATTCGAGCACTAAGGTACTCCTTGATAGATGGAATTCTGTATAAGAGATCTTTCGTGGTTCCTTACTTGAGGTGTCTCCGGCCCGACGAGGCACGCTTGGCTCTTGAGGAAGTGCATGAAGGTATTTGTGGGCAACACTTGGGGGGCAGGGCCTTGGCTCATAAGATAACCCGTTTAGGCTTCTATTGGCCAGAAATGATGGCCGATGCCAAAGAATATGTGAAGAAGTGTAATCGCTGTCAGAAGCATGCACCAGTTATTAGACAACCCCCCGAGATGCTGACCTCTATCAACTCGCCTATTCCCTTTGCTATGTGGGGGATGGATATTCTAGGGCCTTTTCCTATGGCCACGACACAAAGGAAGTTTCTGATTGTAGCCACTGATTATTTCACCAAGTGGATCGAAGCCAAACCCTTGGCCAAAATCACAACTAAGCAGGTTGCACAATTCCTGTGGGAAAACATTATGTGCCGATATGGAATTCCCCGTATCCTCGTCACTGACAATGGAACACAATTCAACAATGAGGAATTCAAGAAGTATTGTGAAGAAAATGAAATTGAGTTACGATTCACCTCTGTGGCTCACCCGCAAGCCAATGGGCAAGCAGAGGTAGCAAATCGGATAATCCTGGATGGAATAAAGAAGAGGATCGATAAGTCAAGAAATAATTGGGTGGATGAAATACTTCCAATATTATGGGCCTACAGGACTACCTATAGAGTCACGACAGGAGCAACTCCCTTCATGTTGGCATATGGGGCAGAAGCAGTAGTTCCAGTAGAGATATCACATTCCTCTCCAAGGATTCAGGCTTTCAATGCAGAAGAAAATGAGGAAGAGCAGAGGTTAGCCCTGGATTTAATCGATGAAGTGCGAGATAAAGCACATGCAAAGATAGTAGAATATCAGAAAAAGGCTTCATTCTACTACAACCTAAGGGTTAAAGAGAGGTTTTTCAAACAAGGTGACCTAGTCTTGAGAAAAATTGAGGCTTCTGGTGTCGGACAGAAAGGAAAGCTTGCCCCAAATTGGGAAGGGCCGTATAGAGTCAAGAGCGTTCAGGGTAGAGGAACCTACAAGCTGGAGACTATGGATGGTTTTGAAGTCCCGAGAACCTGGCACGCACAAAACCTGAAAGTTTACTACGTATAAGATAGGCGAAGTACGATTCTCACTTGTCATTGTGACAAGTAGGTTTAAAAGCACCTTGAAGCTTTGCTTGCGTAGGATTTTATATTTCAGTAGAATTTACATTGTCTAGTTATTGTTGATTAGGGTCGAACCCATGCTGTGTAAGGTTTTGAAAAACCAGACTTCATATTAAAGAGTTTGAAATTATTTCAATCTAAGGATGTTTAAAGTTCAAATGCATATTAAGATTGTAAAGTTAAAATAGAAAGAGGCAAGAAAAGCAACATATGAAATATAACCCCGAAGGGTAACAAGTTCTGATATGAATGAAGTTCAAAGAGAAGATATACAAAAAAAAAACTTAGGCCTTGGAAGGCTGAGATTCCTCGGAACCACTATCCGAAGTCTCCTCGGATGTCTCAGTCGTTCCTTCGGACGTCTCGGTCGTCCCCTCCGAAGTCCCTGTAGAGGTTCCCTCTGCGGGAGATGCTGGCTGTTGAGGCGCTGCTCTTGGAGGCTCTTCCACCCTGGCCTTCTTAGCGACAGGCTCAAGCTCCTCTTCAGAAGAATCTTCCTCCTCTCCGTCCTTGATCATATCAGCAAGCTTCTCAGTAACACCTCCAAGCTCTGGAACTCGCACAGGGCAAGGAAAGGAGGACTGCTCGAGGACCTCTGGAAAATCATCCTGGATGGCCTCCACAGCAGCGTCCCAGCCCTCTTTGTAGCTAACTGGGTGAAGAAGGGCATCATGCTCCACCATCAAGTCTTTGAATTCCTGGGTGTCCATCCAGCCATCAAAAGCTTTGTCCTTCTGCGCCTTCAGAATGACATTTTCGGCCCGGGCCGTTTCCAGGTCAGAAGTGGAAGAGGCCAGTTGAGCTTCAAGGGCCTCTATTTTTTGGTTGGCCTCCTCCAACTTCTTGTTGGCATCTTCCAGGCCAACCTTCCAAGCCTTAGCTTGGTGAATTGCCCCTTGGAAATGGGCGTTAGCCTGCAAGAGAAACAGCAAAAGTTTAGAAAAGAAACATGGAAAGATAAGTATCAAGGGCATAGGTAAAGGACGTACCGTCGCCAGAGCCTGGGCTCCAAATAGCTCATTCCCCTCTAAGTCCTGTTGAAGGACAAAATCTTGATAGTCCACCGGGGAGATGGAATGCTTAGACCATTCCTTGGACAGCGCCGTGCTGCCCACGATTGAGTCCTTGCCCCGGATCCCCCAAGCAGGTTTAAAATAGGCCCTTGGCCTCTGCTTGGTGCGCAAAACTTGGCTGGGGCCTTCCTCGCTTGGCTCCGTTGCCTGAAGGAGGAACTCAGGGAAGCGGTCACCAAGTCGAGGGTCTTTAAAGACCTTCCCAGCCCTCTTCATCCTGGTTGTCTCCAGGTCCTTAGGCTTGGTAGCCTCCTCAATCTTCTCAGCCACTGCAACAAACGAAGTCAGTTGAAAATCAATAGAATAAAAAATGCAGGAAATAAAGGAGGTAAAGAAAGGGAACTTACTTTTCTTATGAACAGGCGAGAGGCCGCGTTCTACCAGGACGGTCTCCCGGATAAGGTCCCAAGAATGGGAAGTACCGTTGTCTTGCGTAAGGAGGTTGAAAGCTTTAGCCTCCTCCTCAGACAAAGTTATATCATTTGGGCTCCCGTCCACGGCCAGCCCAAAGGATGATCGAAACAGGGAGCCCCAATCTCCACCTTCCCAAACAATGAACAAAAAATCTTTCTTCCACCCCAAGTTGTTGTCAGGGATGGACTTCCCATTCACGATATGGGGGATAGTGGGGCGCTGATTTATAGAAACCCAACCCGGACTTTTATCAGGGCTGTTCTTGAACTGAAAAATCTTTCTGAAGACAGCAACAGATGTGGGGACATTGTGCTTGGCGCATTGCGACAGATAGCACAGAATCAGCCTCCAAGAATTAGGGGGAGTTGGCAAGGGCTGATGCCCACATCAGCCAGTAGCAAAGGAATGAATGGATGAAAAGGGAGTCTGATACCTGCCCTTAGAGTATCCCTATAGACGCATAGCGCGTCCTTCTTCCACTGACAGGCCCTGTCGGCCGGACCCGCAAGAACCAGCTTAAAAGGCTCCTTGATTTTGAAGCAGCTGCTCAACTTGTCCAGCTCCTTGGGATCCCGTAAAGCACTAATATGATCGTGCGCGTCCAGATGCACATCAGACGGGTACTCGTCCCCTCGAGTGTTGATCATGTCGATTAAGGAAGTATACCTTGATCGAATAGGAAATTCGTTGGACTTTCTAGCCACGTTCATCTTGGCCAAGCGAGTCATTTTTTTGTCAGCCATCTGAAAAAAGAAAGGGGCACGTAAACAGGCTACCTTAAAACGGCACACAATGGAAAAATAGACACGAAAAGCAAAGGGAGGAATTTTAACTGAAGAAGCACTCCTGAAAAAGGCCTTGAGCTCCGACTTGCTGTTATTGCTCTGAGAATCTTAGCAGGAGGAGAAAGAAGAAAACTTAGAAATGAGAAGGTAAGAAGTAGTAGCCTCTCCTCAGTTCTTTATATAAGAGGAAAAGGAAGTTGAAGGGACGAAAGCCCATTAAGGACAAAGGCCCATGGGAAAAAGCCCAGAAAAAGGAACATTCCAGAATATTCCAAGGATTCTAGAGGATTCTAAACAGATCAATATTAAGCCCAATAAGGGAGGCCCAGTAAGTTTTGAAGGAGGCCCAGTAAGTTTTGGAGAAGCCCAATAAAGGAGGCCCAGTAAGTTTTGGAGAAGCCCAATAAAGGAGGCCCAGTAAGTTTTGGAAAAGCCCAATAAAAGAGGCCCAGTAAGATTTGGAAAAACTCAATAAGGCCCAATAAAGAAGGCCAGGCCCAAATCCAATTAGGATTTGGAAAATACAATACCTTAAATTAAAGCCAAATAAAAAAGGCTAGTGGAAGACCAGGATTCAAGTCGAATTCCAGGTCGTGAATCCTGCTCGAAAACTTTCGAGCAGGCACCCGAAAACAACGGAAAAAATAGGACTGAATTGAGGTCGAAACCTCGACCAGGAATGAGGTCGAATTAGCCAAGCATCTTTCAAGAATAAGGATTAAAAACCCAGGTTGAAGTTCGACTAGGATCTTGGTCGAATTCCAGGTCGTGGATCCTAGTCGAAATCCTTCGACCAGGAAGCAAGAAAACCAAAGAATTTTTGAACAGGATTCAGGTCGAAATGTCGACTAGAATCCTAGTCGAAATCCTAGTCGATAGGCTCATGACCAGAAGCTAAAAAAAAGCTGGGGGAATTTTCGACCTAGATCCAGGTCAAATTTTCGACTAGGATCCTGGTCGAATTCCAGGTCCTAGATCCAGGTCGAAATTTTGACTAGGATCCTGGTCGAATTCCAGGTCGTGGATCCTAGTCGAATTCCTTCGACCAGGATGGCAAGGCTGACCCCTATTTCGACTAGGATCCAGGTCGAAATTTCGACTAGGATCCTGGTCGAAAAAGGGCTGGAAATCTGAAAAATTCAGAAAATTAAGGGAAAAATCCAGAAATTAAGGAAAAATCCCAGAAAATTAGGGAAAAATCCAGAAATTAAAGGAAAAATCCCAGAAAATTAGGGAAAAATCCAGAAATTAAGGAAAAATCCCAGAAAATTAGGGAAAAATCCAGAAATTAAGGGAAAAATCCAGAAAATTAGGGAAAAATCCCGGAAATAAGGGAAAAATTCCTGGAAATTAAGATAATTCCTGAATAAAAGGAAAATTCATTGTAAATGTGTAGGTCGCTCCACACTTTACGCGAAAACGAAACCCTGTAAGGGAATAAACAGACTTAACTTCTGCGAAACCTAATCAATGTTTCCCAAAAGTTGGGGGGCAAATGATAGAGATAAATAAATTATGATAGTATAATTAAATACTGCAAGGTGTGGGCTGCTAGGCCCAATAAAAGGATATATGATACTCAGACCAGAAAGGTTAAGCCTGATGGACCAGATCAGGCCTGATGGAATAAAGAAGGCCCAAAAGCCCTGATTATTAATTAATTTCATAATTAATTAATAAGGGAAAAGTCAGCTATTGAGAAGAGTCCCGATAAGGATATAAATCCTTATAGATTAGCCTCAAGGGGACCTAAAAGGATAAGGAATCAGTTTCCTACTATCTAGGACTCCAAAGTCCATTCTAATTATGAGACTTGCCCACCAAGTCTCCTATACCAAGTCCAATTCAAGGACTCCCAAAATCTATATAAGGGGCCTCACCCCACAAATCAGAACTACATTTTTTGGCTTGATTCTCTAATTCACAGAGATACGTAGGCATCTCGTAAAGGCAGAATTAAGCTACGATACACGAGAGCAGCCATTAAAGGCCTTGAGCTCCCGAATCTTAGTAATAAATACAACAAATAATAACCTTAGTTTTTTATCCATAAAAGTATTCAACGTATCAAGAATAATCAGGAGCAAGATAAAAGTATGATCAAAGAACAGTAATTGTGTTTTAGTGAATATGAATAAAGGCTATCAATGTTCAGTGTATCAAGAACTTGAATCAGATATAAAATTAAACATAGCAATTCACTATTCTTAATTTAGAATAAGGGAAAACTTGTCTGGTATGCAATCTATTCCAAATCTATCACTGCTATCTATCACTGGCTTATACTACCTCGATGGATTCGTATCTATCAAGGAAAGATACCAATTCAATTGACTTATATCTCAATCGTATATCAATCTGAATCCACGTAACCCTTATCGTCTTCCCGTACGATACTAATTAACTCGAATAACAATTAACTATCATTTAGGACTTGACTGACCATATAAATCACATAGCACATAAGTCAGATAGTCATCCTGGTCTTTAAAACATTTTTAAAATCGGAATCGAGTCATGATTGGTATTATTGAACAATATCTGACTCGTTTTCTAATTTTTAGAATTTATTAGCCTCGTATTCTTAATTAATCGGGCCTATAAATAAATAAATATCAAATGCTGACTCGTTTCCGAAAGAAATTAATATTTAAAACTATTTTTATAGGAAACATATAATTTTTCTGAATTTAGGAGCGTTCATTTCATTTAAAACGGACAAACGATTCAATTAATATTCAATTAATAAGAATAATTCAATTATTATTCAAAATAATTAATTATTCAAATTAATTAAATATTAATTATATTTTTAATTTATTATTTAGGGAAAATCATAATTAACATTGATTTTCCATAATTTTTGGAATTTAAATAAAAATAATATAAATTATTTAATTAAACTGGTTAATTATCAAAATAATTAATCAATTTAAATAATTAATAACTAAATTATAAATAAATAAAATTCTGGATTTTTGTAAAATATTTAAAATGATTCACTTTTATTTGTAAAATAAATCAATTAATTATTTAGATTAACTACTCAATTTATTAAATAATAAAATTGATTTTTGAAATTAAAAATAATAGAAATAAAAAGAATATTAAAAAACAAGTTTTGAATTCAGGATTTGAGATAAAATGAACTGAAACCGGGTCTTTCAACGGGTCAACACCCGAGTCACGAAGAACAATCGGGTCGGGATGAACTCGCCGGAGAATTTCCAGATTCCGGTGGTTCCCCCGGAGTCCGGCGACCCTAATCGACTCATACAGGTACCATTTGTTCTCCAACTTGATGGGTTTTCATTCAGTTTCACACGAGCAACACATTCTTGTCATCACCATCGACGGATAACCCCTTTGTTATCTTCTCCGCCCAAAATCACAGTCGACGCCGGCGACTTGGGCTGAAATTCGGAAAACTCTATTTGGTGCACAAAATCGGTACCGTTTAGTCCTAATTCTTTGGGGTTTTCGTTCCATATCTCTTCAAGAACACAACCCCACCATCCTCTAATCCTAATAACCCCTACAGTCGATTCTCCGACCAAACTCAATCATTTCCGGTCAATCATCATTTTGTTTCATTTGTACACGAAATCATGATTTTAATTTGCCAAAATAAAGCTTGTAATCTGTATATTAAAACCCCTAACAACAAACTAACCTCAGCTTCTTCTAAATCTAAAACGATTAAACAAAAAAATCACATACACCCTATAAATCGAATTCAACTATCCAACTAAAGTTTGATGATATAAATCGATTGTAAACAACCATATGAAGCTATTCAAGCAATTAATTTCATTAGATAACCCTACAATCAAAAACCCTTAATTCAATGAAGAACCCTAGAATCACAAATCAAAAATCCATGAATCAAAACATGAAATTGACCACATAATAACGTAGAACAGTTCAAATCCTTCAATATTAGTACTTACATGATAGTATTTGGATTTCAGAAGCTCCCAAAATTACAGTTTGATTCTCATATTGTTAAGGACCCTAATCCCCAATTCTATAGAGATTTTTGGTATTTTTCTGATTTTTAATGGATTTTTTATATTTAATTAATAAAAATTAGGCTATTTATAATTACAAAATAATACCCTAATTAAAATTTTAGGCCCTAATTATATCCCTTAATAAAATTAATTGGTTCTTAATTAATAATTTTTGGGGAACAATTTTTAAATTTTTAATTTTAAATAAATATAAAATATATGCCAAAATTTCCCAAAAATTGTGAATAATTCAAAAATACAAAGATATGAAATATTTGAAAGTCCCATGATTTTATAAAAATAAAAATATGATTTTTGTGGGGTTTTGTGCAACCGCAGGGGCCCGAAAAAATCATTTTTCACAAAATGAGATATTTTCTAAATTAACTGGATGTTTAGATAATTAATACAGTATACGCCATATTAAGCAAAATAAGGCCAGTTATTTTATATGAGATATCAACTATTAAAACAAAGTCTGTGCCGTATAACTTTTGATAAAAAAGCATTTAACACGCAATAAAATACCCGAAAAATATCCCGAACTACACGGAACACATACAACACATAACAGCTATTATTTTATGACTAATTACACTTAATAATATAATAAAACACATAATACTCATATTATGAGGGCACGTCCTCACGTCTTCCATGAGGTGGTGTCCTTCCTTGATGGTATCCAACCCTTCCTCAACCATTCCTTTGATAACCTCGACCATAATTCCAAATCCTATCACGTAGAGAAGCATGCTCGTATTCGTGGTGTTGCGTCCTATCATCCATTGGGAGTGTATGGGGCACACGTGTTGTATCACGGGCCTCGACTCTCCATCGTTCCATTCATTTTTCTATTCCAACAATTACATCCTCAAGTCATCTTCTCCCAACCTTATGTAAAGCCTTCTTTTCAGAGTTGAAAAATCTCTCATTTCTTCATCTCGATTCTAAATTTTTTCCGCATGATGACACTCGTCCATTGTACGTCCAGACTAATGAGGATGTAGAGTTACCTGATTATCAATACGAGGCCTTTCTCTCCCATCAGTATCCTCATCAACAAGCTCCATAATAGGCTTGATATCATCAGAATATTCCAAACTCCGCGGAGTGATTCGAGGGTTTCCTCTGTTAGCTTGGCCACATACATCTTGAGTGTTCCCTTCAACCGTAGGAGCTTTCCCAATAGCGTGACCATGGCGGGGATAACGAAAGCCTCTCCTTGTCTTGCGATGCTCCACGGCGTTCAACCTTGAATTAAAGTTACTTAAGATATCCCCAATGCGATACAACTATTCCAAGATATCAGCATTGTTGATGAGTACTGTTAGGTCACACAACACTATAAAAGGGGGTTGAATATAGTGTTTAATACAATCAAATCAATTTCGAACACAAGTAACAGTAAACAGATATATTCAATATAATAAACTCTATTACAATGGAGCTGTTCTCTCTCAGTGATGAACAAATATCATGAGAGCTGCTAGGTTACAATGTATGATCTTCTCGATAATGATAACACATAGAGTGTAAACCTATTTCTGGGTTTATATAGTACACAGTTACAAGATAACTTCTAATTGATATGGAATATAATTATGTCTCCTAAAATATATCAATCAGATATCTTATACAAGTCTTCTTATCTTCTAACTCTTTCCATGCATATCTTCTTTTGTATTAGTCTCGATCTTCTATCCTATAAATCAGCTTCCTTCCTTAACTATAAGTCCTCCCGTACTTAAGTTTTGATATCTATCTTCTGATAACCTAAGTTCTGATATCCTTAAGTTCTGACTTCTAGTAAGTACTGATTTTGGTAGGTACTGATATTTCCTGTTTGTTAAGATCTGAAAACTAAACATGAAATATATAAGACATGACATCTCAAATATATCTAACAATCTCCCCCAACTTGTAAATTGTGCAAAAATATACAAGTTAATAGATTTGATGATGTCAAAAACATTTAAGTTCAAATGCAATGAGAGTTTAATAAGACTATTAACTACAACTTATAGTCTTTGTAGCTTTACCAACATCAATGGATCAATCTGAATCCATAATGATTCTTAACAAAATCTTTTACCAACTTATCTTCAGCTTTTCTCAGAACTTCAACTAACCGTGCTTTGACCTGCATCAGTTCTTCATCTTTACTATCACCAATTTGATAAATGGTTATTCTGAGAGCTTGAATTGATGTTCTTTCAAGTCCATCACCAAGTCTGATAACTCTAGGATGTGAAGAGTCTTCATTATAACATAAGCACTTTCCTTTCAGAATAACTTCCACCTTAGCAGAATTCTTCAGCATAGGAATTTATCTTCCATCATCTTCAGTCATCATTGCAATGTACTGAGAAGCCTTTGCACTAGAGATTCTGAAAAGATCTCTTATAGCCTTCAAAATGTATTCTGACTATCTTCTTGTAATATCAGATTTTACTTCCAGAAGATAGTGAATTTGTTGAAGCTCTCTGACAGACTTCTTTAGCACATTAGTATCAGCTAGTCTGTAAGTTCTTCCATCATTGAGAAATAAGATCAATTTCTCTTTAGATTTTCTTTATCATGAGCATCTATCACAATTTGAGCAGACAACACTTTGTTAAGGTGCTTTTGTTTGATTTGTTCATATGTTTTGTCCATCAACATGAAAGGATCTCTTAGAGTAACTTCTAATCCTGTTTGTATCTTCTCTTCATCAGAACCTAATCCAGTTATATCTCTAGGTTGCCTGGCTCTCAACCCAAATGTTGCGAGTTGATTAATCATAAGATTGGATTTTGGTTTAACTGGAGTAGCTTTCTTCCATAACAGCTTCTTCTTCTCAGCAATTGTCATCTTTTTCAAATCAACTTGATCAGAATTTGTTGTTTCTTCTGTACCTTGTTGTTCTTCATTCTGAACAACTTGAGCAGTGTCAGAGGTTGTTTTAGATTCTTCAATTATCTTTCTTCTCTTCAGAATTTGAACAGTTTCATCTTCTATCAAATCATCATCATGCATTGTAGTTTGATAAACTGGAACGGAAGAACTTATCTTTTTCTCAATCTTTAAAGGTTCACCAACCTTTTCTTTTCCTTTTGACTTAGAATCAATCTCAGTTTATGATCTACTCTTGGACTTTGAAGTCTCAGAATTTGACTTTTCCCTGATCATAATGCCTTTTTCCTTAGGCCTTGGAGGTTTCTTTGCATCAGAAGCTTTAGACATAAGGTTTGTCTTCTCAGCTGCATATCTAGCTTCTTCCTCCTTGAGAGTTTCCAAATCCATTCCTGGATTTTGTTTCAGAAATAATCTTCTAGCTATCTCCTCATCAAGTTTCTGGATTTTAGGATCTTTGTAATAAACAGTAGTCTGCTTCCCTTTTAGCTTCAGAGTTTGTAAAAACTTCTGTGAGTCTTTAGATCCTGACTGAATCAGAATATCAGAACTTGACATGAGACTTTGTTTATCAGAAGTTGACTTATTCTGTGTAGAAGATTTGCTAACATCAGAAATTACTTTCTGTGAAGATTTTCCTTGAACTTTTCCTTGACCTCTGCTCTTATCAGAGTTTCCCTGGTCATCACCTTTATCATCCTTCTTTTTCAGTATTTGAGTAGGTGAGCATTTGGACATAACTACCTTCTCCCCCTTTTTGGCATCATCAGGAAGTAAGAGAGAGAGAAGAAGTTCAACCGAAGATTGGATCTCATCCAATTGAGCTTTCTGATAAGCTTGGTTAGCCAGGACCTCATCAATTTGGGCCTGTTGCTTCTCTTGAATCTTCTCAATGGCTTCAAATTTCTCAAGAATAGGTCTGATATATCTATTCTTGTCAAGCTTGATCTGTAGATCTAGCTTATCAGCATGTTCCTTTAGTGTATCAACCTTTTTAAGAGTAGAAGAATGTAGACCTTGAAGATGTTTGGCAGATAGAGCAGTGATCTTGAGTTGTGTCTTTAAATCAGCATTTGTGAGCAACTCATCAGCTTTAACAATATGCTCTGTCATAATTTTAGGGCTTGGAATAAAATCTGATTTAATCCACTTCTTGGTCCACTCCACACCTCTGTGAGTATCCTCCCAAGGAATAGATGCTTCCTTTTCAACAAATTTCTTCACCAATGCTTCCTTGCCTAGTATGGGAACTGGAGTCTCAACAGAGACACTGTCTTCAGAACTTAAGGAAGACTCATTATGTTCTGACAGCACAACAGTGTGTGAAGCAACTGGAGATTCAGGAATAACATTATCTAAATTCTGAGCATCAGAATTTATCTCCAGATTGGTGTAGATGGTCTCTCAGCATATAAGATTGGAGAGTTTAATGTAGATGGCTGAGCTTCTATAGATGGAGCTTCTAGATAAAGAACATTTGGTATATTCAAATTATAAATATCTATCTCAGAGTTTTCGGTTTGTTTTTACCATCATCTGTAGCTTTAATAGGAGAGACATGAGGGGTAACCACTGTATCATTAATAGTGTCTTTGGCTTGAGCTGGAAGGGCTTCAATGATAATTGGTTCTTGTGAGATCAGATATTCCTGATCCCCTTCCTCAGCTTCTTCAGTATCTTCTGATGGAGCCTTAGCCAAATACCTCCTAACCTTCATTTTCTTCAATCTCCTTGCCAATGAAGGAGTTGCTTCAGCAGCAACAAAACTTACAGATTTCCGCTTCAAAGTATCAGTACTTTGAGCTGATGTTTTTTTCTGAGAAGTAACATTCTCAGCTTCAACTGTCACAGGTTCTGATGCATGAACCTGTGCTTCAACTATCTCAAATTATCACAATTTTTGACCACGGTTTTAATCAAAATATTCATCAAGAAATAGATTAACAGGCTGCACTAATAACATTCACAATCACATAATATGAGATAAACACAGACTAAATCTTGCAATTAAAAGAAATTTCATTAATATATCAAACGAGTACATTTTATTAAATTTATAGATTACATGCAAAAATTACAAGATAGTCTTAGTCTAAGATGGTTATCATCAACAACCTTGGTCTAAGAAGCCTGACAAAGCTGATGGCGAAGATATACAGATGGATGACATTTAATTCTTCTTCCTACTTTCAATAAAGAGAACAGCAAGACGAATGATTTTCTCCTGCTATTTAAGAATACGGAGATGAACTTCTCTTTGGAAAGACAACAGATCATTTTTAATATTGTCTGGAAGTTGAATCCAGATGTCGTATGGAATATTGTTGATAGGATATGAAGTCGAATTCCATTTCTAAAAATGGTCACAGTTTCTGTGCCATAGCAGTAAAACCAACAAAAATGTGCCATTGTTTGAGAGAAATGAAAAGATGTCATTTTACTAAAGGATGAGCGGTCATTTAAATAGCCAATGGAATACCAAGGGACTCGAGGTCTATTTAACGATTAAGAGTAGAAATAATGATGCCTCATCTCCCTAGACCGATGTGTAATAATAACAGTCAGTAAAAAGTTAAAGCAGGAGTTAATGAACACTGGAAATAAGCAACAATTACTGTGCACATGCAGTTTTTCAAGACAAACATGTTTACCACTAACCCTTAATGATTATGACTATTTTTATCTCACCTAAATATTCTGATTAAATATGACTGTTTCAGTTTTTACCATAAATAAGTCAAGTAAAGAATAATGCCACGTAAGCATCAAGGATTCCATCAGAATTTAATATCAGAACTTAAACTTATATCAGATTTTAACAGTCATCAGAATATGGCTTCTGAACTCAAAAAGTGAATATCTTTTTCTGTGATTCTTCATACAAATACTGACTTGATTCTTCAGATTTTAATCATCAGAACTTTCATTAGAACTTGTCCTCAGAATTTATGCAAATGACACTTAACTGTTTGTCAAAAACAACTTAATCATCACAGTAATTTTCATCAATCATATGGAGTGAAAGTATGTGCATTCAGCAGAATATCATATAAAGATTAAAGTCTGATAAACTTCAGTACATCTTAGAAGTAAGGCATAACTGAGAAAAGTGCTTAAAATCAGTCATCGATCATGAAGTCTACTATAGAACAAATTTATGCAAGAGTCCACCACCATCTGAATGACATACTGGCTGGTGCGGTCCCGGTGCGCTGGCATCTCCTCAAGCTTAGTGTTGACGTACTGAACCAAGGTCTCAAGTCTCGCAGTCATCTGCTCCTTGGGCTTCCCTTCGTAGTTTCGGCTATCCGGATACACGTTCTTCAGTCGGTCTATCAGTCGGTCGTACTTGCCCTGAAGCATGTCGAACTCGCGCCTCAACTCAGCATACTTGGAGAAAGCAATAGTGTCGTCCGACCCAGAGGATGATGAGGAATGCGCCCTTTGCTGACAACCAATAAGAGGAGTATTAATAATAATTTACTTAACCTACTCTCTTGCATAATATCTATAACCTACATACAAATCTTATAACCTATTTGGGCTGTCCAGGAACTCTAAACCGTAGCTCTGATACCAAAACCTGTCACACCCCCAACTTAAACAACAAAATAAATATAGCTATTACATCATTTTAATGAAGAATACACAACCAACTACAAGATCTTACAGTTTAGGGTTTGGAACAGCCCAACACTACCAACTATTACATCTGATTACAAATACCGAGTCCTCACACAACTATTATTACTTATTCTACCTGAGCTCGAACATAAGCATCAGCATCACAGGTCTTACGGGCAGTCTGCTTGAATCTAACCATAGCTGCTAGCTGTAATATCAGGGTAAAGCAAGAAGTGAGCCAAATGCTCAACAAGTGCTAACAATACGACACAAAACATAAATCGAGATATACTTTTAAGAATGACAATGGAAAGACATAAGTGTTTGTGCTCATTTTATGCACGAGATAAACTGTTTGTGCTCATTTTATACATCTTTTGAAATTCCTTTTTACGGTGGCTTCTCAGTGTAAGTGAGTCACAACTGCTTATCAGAATTTATGCTATTATCAGAGTATTTCTCCAGTAATCAGAGAATGTGAAAAGTCACCAAGAAAAATTTATTTGCTTTTCTAATGCATATTACTTACTACTAGCAATGCACTTAGGTCTTCCCTTGCACATTATTTACTCTAGATCTCAAAGGAGTACCTGACTTTTATTTTATTTTCTTTTCTTTTCTTTTGATAAGTGAGGCTTATCAGCATTTAGTTCATCCTTAAGATTTACTGACATTGGAATCAGACAGATAAGAAGCAAAAATCTAGTTTGTGACTTAGTAATAAGATACACAAAGTAAACTTGACTAAACTCAATATCAGAATTTGCTTATGTTAATGAGTTTCCACATAAACAACTAATTCAAACATGGAATTTCTAGTATGTTAAAGACTACTAGGTCAGCATCTAGCACAGTTATCCTCATTGGATTGAATAGTCACAGAACATTCAAAACACTTTCAGAGTTTAAAGATCCACATCAGATAATAATCAGCATTTAATAAATTTTCAAATGAAGTACAGATTACATGAAGATAAGATAATATGTAAACGCTGATCATAGAGTCTGGTGCATGAAAACAAAAACTAAGCAGATTTAGAGAAAGAACCTGAAACCATTCCAAGTTCATTTACCAATCTTGTATAAGTAGCTTCACATAGTGGTTTTGTGAAGATATCTTCTAGTTGTTGATCTGTTGGAACAAAATGCAATTCCACTGTACCTTCCATCATATGTTCCCTTATAAAATGGTACCTAATGTTGATGTGCTTTGTTATTAAGTGTTGAACTCGATTACCTGTCATAGCAATAGCACTTTGATTATCACAGTAAATAGGGATTTTAGAAAATTCTAACCCATAATCCAGTAACTGATTCTTCATCCAAAGAATCCATGCACAACAGCTTCCTGTAGCAATATATTCTGCTTCTGCAGTTGATGTGGAAATTGACTTCTGTTTCTTGTTAAACCAAGAAACCAATCTGCCTTCAAGAAATTGGCAGCTTCCACTAGTGTTTTTCCTGTCTATTTTGCATCCTGCAAAATCTGCATCTGAGTAACCTATTAGCTTAAAATTTGATTCTCTAGGATACCATAATCTCAGATCACCTGTACCCTTAAGGTACTTGAAAATTCTTTTTATAGCTATTAAGTGAGGTTCTCTTGGATCAGCCTGAAATTTTGCACAAAGACAAGTAGCATATACATGATATCAGGCCTACTTGCAGTTAAATAGAGTAAAGAGCGAATCATACCTCTGTAGTTAGTAATATCTACTGATGAACCAGTATCTTTATCTAACTTGGTTGCAGTGGCCATGGGAGTGGATGCAGTTGAACAATCTTGCATTCCAAATTTCTTCAGTAAATTTTTGGTGTACTTGGATTGACAGATAAAAGTTCCTTCTTCATTTTGCTAGACTTGAAGGCCCAGAAAATAACTAAGTTATCCCATCATACTCATTTGATATCTTGACTGCATTAGCTTTGCAAACCTCTCACAGAGTTTGGCATTTGAAGAACCAAATATGATATCATCAACATATATCTGTACCAAAAGTAAGTCATTTCCATTATTAAGGTAGAATAGTGTTTTATCAATTGTACCTCTGTGAAATCCACTTTCCAGAAGAAATTGAGCTAAAGTCTCATACCATACTCTATGAGCTTGCTTAAGGCCATAAAGTGCTTTGTCAAGCCTGTAGACATGATTTGGAAATTTTGAATCTACAAAGCCTGGAGGTTGTTCAACATACACCTCTTCTTCCAATTCTCCATTGAAAAGAATACTTTTTATATCCATTTGAAAGACTTTAAACTTTTTGTGAGCAGCATAAGCCAAAAAGATTCTTATGGCTTTTAATCTAGCAACTGGTGCAAATGTTTCATCATAATCAATACCCTCCTGTTGAGAGTAGCATTTAGCAACCAGCCTTGCTTTATTCCTTGTAATTATACCATCACTGTCAATTTTGTTTCTGAACACCCATTTTGTGCCAACTACTTATCTGTTCTTTTGTCATGGCACTAGGGTTCAGACTTTATTTCTTTCAAATTCATTTAACTCTTCTTGTATTGCTTGCACCCAATCAGCATCTTGAAGAGTATTTTCCACTTTCTTTGGTTCAGTCTGAGATAGAAAAGAATGATAGAGACATTCATTTGATGTTGCAGTTCTAGTTCTGACACCTGCTTCAGGATCTCCGGCAATTAAGTCAGGTGTATGTGATTTGGTCCACTTCCTTGCAGATTGAAGTTGACTTCTAGAACTGGATCCTCCCCCATGACCCATGATGTCTCCATCAGCTGAGACTTCAGAATTTGACTTGGATCCTTCAGGATTTGAAGTATCAGAGTTTCCAGAATTATCAGAATTTGGCCCATCAGAACTAGATGAATCAGAACTTGAAGAGTTGGTGATAGGTTCTGATGCTTCTTGAGAGTCTTCAGATGTGGTAGGATTTCCAGCTTGCTCCCCTGGATAGGTGCATTTTCCTTTGGAGTTGTTACCACATATTCAATGACATCAGTACTTACAGGATCAGAGTATAAGTCATCAGAATTTACAGAATCATAATTTAAGTCTTTATTTTCAAATCTCAGCTGATCGTGATCATTGAAATTTTCAAGTCCAGTAAGCTTCCTATCATCAAAAGATACATTGATAGATTCTATGACAACCCTTGTTCTTAAATAGTAGACTCCGAAGGCTTTTGTGGAAAGTGGATATCCAACAAAAATTCTTTCATCAGCTTTTAGATCAAATTTTGAGAGCTATTCAGGATGAGTCTTAAGAACAAAACACTTACATCCAAATACATGAAAGTATTTCAGATTTGGCTTCTTTTTCTTCACCATCTCATATGGTGTTTTTCCATGCTTGTTTATGAGTATTACATTCTGTGTAAAACAAGCAGTCTGCATAGCTTCAGCCCAATAGTAGGTTGGTAGATTTGCTTCATCAAGCATAGTCCGTGCAGCTTCAATGAGAGTCATGTTCTTTCTTTTTACAACTCCGTTTTGCTGTGGAGTTCTAGGTGCAGAAAATTCCTTTTTGATTCCATGCTCTTTGTAGAACTCTTCCATGATTGAATTCATGAACTCAGTACCATTATCACTTCTTATAATTTTAACAGAATCTTTGACCAACTTATCCAGCTGTCTGACATGATCAGTTAGAGTAAATGTAGTTTCATTCTTCTTGTGCAAGAAGTACACCCAAGTGTACCTTGTGAACTCATCCACTATAACCATAACATAGTTTTTCTTTACAATAGACATGACATTGACTGGACCAAATAGATCAACATGCAGTAGGTGATAAGGCTCAAGAATTGAAGATTCAGTTTTGCTCTTGAAAGAAGATTTTCTTTGTTTTGCTTTTTAACATGAATCACAAAGGCCATCAGGAGCAAATATTGATTTTGGCAGTCCTCTCACAAGATTTTTCTTTACAAGCTCATTTATGTTGTTGAAGTTAAATGAGAGAGTCTTTTGTGCCAATTCCAGCTTTCTTCAATTGATGCTCTACTCAATAGACAGATTGTAGAACCATCAGAACTTGTTGAAAGTCTGGCTTCATAAAATGTTACCATGCCTATAACATTTCAGAACCACTTTGCCTGTAGAATTACTTACAACTTCACAGTGTTCTTCAAAGAAATCCACATGATAACCTCTGTCACAGATTTGACTCACACTTAGCAGATTGTGTTTAAGTCCTGAGACAAGAGCTACTATTTCAATGATGACATTCCCAAGATTAATATTGCCATATCCCAGAGTTTTTCCCATGTTGCCATTTCCATAAGAAACTCCTGGGCCAGCTTTCTCCATAAAGTCTGAGAGCAGGGCTTTATTTCCATTCATATGTCCGGAACATCCACTATCCAGTACTAGGATGTTTTTCCTGTTGCCCTGCAATCACAAAGACCACTAATGGTTAGTTTTAAGGACCCAGACTTGCTTGGATCCTTTGGCCTTTTTAAGTTTGTTAGCATTTGCAACGGATTTAATATCAAAGTTTATGCTAACATGCTGTTTATCAGAACTTATATCAGACTTTGCATCAGACTTTACACTAGAAGGAATTAAAGCAACTTTCTTCAAAGAAGGTTTTATTTGATAATAATCATAGTACAAACTATGATATTCCTTACAAGTATAAATGGAATGCCATAAACTACCACAACGAAAACAAGGATTTTGTGGCTTAAACCTAACAGACCGACTCTTAACTTCTGACTTAGGAGGTAAAGAGTTTATATTCTTATTCTTCCTACAAAAAGAAGCAAGATGGTTAGAGATTCCACAATTATAACATTTCTTTCTAGGAGCATTAGGAACAGACATATAATTATTACTTTTATTCACACCTTCTTTTCCATTCCTATTTTTCCTAGTTGTCTTTACCTTGTTGACATTCCTTATTTCTTTCAGCTTATGTTTAAGCTGCTTCTTTGTCATTAAGCCTACATTGACTTCAGCCGGATTATCCTGTTCTAATTTTTCAGAAGTTGACTTCTCCTTAACTTCTGTCACAGACTCTTTCATCTTTTCAGAATCAGACTTTACAGTTGTAGCTACAAACTTAACAGGATTTACCTTTGGCTTAGAAGTTTGTTTAACAACAATTGGCTCAATTTGTTCGGTTCCTTTTTCACTTTTAACATCTCCATAACCTAAGCCTCTTTCCAGTTTCCACTACTTAATAAATTCTGACTTGTTCTGCCAGAGTTATTCCAAGTCCTGATAATCTCTTTTTCTTTTTCTAACTCGGTTTTTAGAGATTGATTCAATTTTAGCACTTCATCTCTAACATAAAAAGCATCATCTCTTTCTTTCTGAGTTTGATGGAACATAACTAACTCCTTTTCTAAAAAGTCATTCCTTTTCTTATAAGCAAGATTTTCAGAACTTAATCTTTCACATGTTCAATTTTTATCTCTATAGCTAATAAACATGGTTTTAAGATATAATATCAACTCAGTAATATCATCAGTATGAAAAGCATAAGTTGTTTGAGGTACCTTCAATTCAGCAGTTTCAGGGCTGCCATCAGCATTTGCCATTAAAGCATAATTCACCTCATCTTCAAAATTTGTCCAGGTCCAGCTTTTCTTCTTTATGAAAAGTGCCTTGCCTTTGTCACTCTTTCCTATCTTGCAGTCAGGAGATATGTGGCCTCTTTCACCATAGTTGTAGCATTTGACATTTGAGTTGTCTCCTCTGTCAGACTTTGCACTTTTGCCTTCATACTTTCTGAACCCTTTCTTATCAGCACTTACACCTTTCCTGGAAAACTTCTTTCCCCTTCTGAATTTCCTGTAGGCTATATTTGTGATACCCTTCACCATAAAAGCACACAATTTCATCATTTGTTCATCAACATCTATTTCAGGTAAACTTTCAGTTTCTGAATCATCATCATCAGAACTTGATGATTCTGAATCACACTTTATGATGAGAGCCTTTCCTTTGCCTTTCTTTGAGAAAGCCACTTTGAGGGATTCATCCTCAACTTTAAGAGCAACTGTCCTTGACTTTCTCCCATGCCTCTTGCTCCTTTGATCCATCTCAAGTTCATAAGTCTTGAGCATACCATAAATTTCATCAAAAAAAGTTTCATCAAGATCATAGTTGTCTCTTATAGTAGTAGACTTCAAATCCCAACTTTCAGGAAGAGCTAAAAGAAATTTTAGATTTGAATCTTCAAGATCACATTCCTTGTCCACCAGTGACAGATCATTCAAGAGTTTGACAAACCTGTCATATAAGTCAGTTAATGACTCATCACCTTTTGAGTCAAAGTGCTCATACTCTTGAGTGAGTATAGTCCTCTTGTTCTTCTTGATTGCATCAGTTCTCTGGCATCTTGTCTCCAAAGCATCCCATATCTCCTTTGCAGTCTTGCAATAAATTACCCTATTTGACATGACATTATCAATGGCACTATGCAGAAAATGCCTTACCTTTGCATCCTTGGCAATGGATGAGGTATCTTCAGCTGTATACTCACTTTTCTCCTTTGGTATGGTCTTTGCTGGCTGATCTATAACTACAACAGAGAGCTTGGTTGGCTTATTTGGTCCTTCATTAATTCTATCAAGGTATTCTGGATCTATAGCTTCCGGAAACATAGCCATCTTCACTTTCCATATGGGATACTCAGAAGGTCTCAGTATGGGAACCCTAATAGTCTCATTTCGACTGTGGATTTGAGTGTTTTTAGTTTCTTCAGTTTTGGTGGGCTTAGGTGGATTTTCTGCTTCTTCAGACATGATTGTTTGGATCTTTACTGTATGTGTGTTAATAGATAAGCTCTGATACCAATTGTTAGGTCACACAACACTGTAGAAGGGGGTTGAATACAGTGTTTAATACAATCAAATCGACTTCGAACACAAGTAACAGTAAACAGATATATTCAATATAATAAACTCTGTTATAATGGAACTGTTCTCTCTCAGTGATGAACAAATATCACGAGAGCTGCTAGGTTACAATGTATGATCTTCTCGATAATGATAACACATATAGTGTAAACCTATGTCTGTGTTTATATAGTACACAGTTACAAGATAACTTCTAATTGATATGGAATATAATTATGTCACCGAAAATATATCAATCAGATATCTTATACAAGTCTTCTTATCTTCTAACTCTTTTCATGCGTATCTTCCTTTGTATTAGTCTCGATCTTCTATCCTGTAAATTAGCTTCCTTCCTTAACTATAAGTCCTCCCGTACTTAAGTTCTGATATCTATCTTCTGATATTTATCTTCTGATAATCTAAGTTCTGATATCCTGAAGTTCTGACTTCCAGTAAGTACTGATTTCAGTAAGTACTGATATTTCCTGTTTGTTAAGATCTGAAAACTAAACATGAAACGTATTAGACATGACATCTCAAATATATCTAACAAGTACAGGCAGTGTCCCTCCAGCATCCGGAGCTCGTGGATGATCTACCACATTTATGGGCACGTAAGGTTCATGCTGAGTATAGCCGCCCTCAACATCTCCTTCAGATCCGCTACCACTTCTATTATAAGAACTTTCATCATGATTGTAAGACATCTTTTTCTCCTAAGATTATGATCTTGATAAACACCCCTCCTTCTAGTGCCAATTTCTTTACGGAAGAATCTGATAACAACAAAGTTTGAGGTTTCTCGTCGGAATTAAGATCTGTGATGGTGGTTCTTCGCTAAAAAATCAAGTGGTGTGTGGTGTTTGTATGTTAATTGGTGGCTAAGGTTGATTAGGGTTAGTGATGGCTCCTTATCATCTCTCAACTTCTTACCCCCTCTCAATATGCCTACGTACCCTTTATATAGGGATCAAGCCTAACGTAGTTCATGGGGAACAAGAAATCTAATGAGCTTGGATTTCCTATTCCTAGGCCCGGTAGAAGTCCTTCCAGAATCCATCTCCCCTTAGCTTTCGGAATATCCAACTATGAGCCCGACCGCGAAGGCCCAAGACTCATTCGTAATAGTATGACTTCACGGATAGTGCATCTCCCTGCACTATGATAACACTTTTCCTACAACTATTTCCCTTGAGTTACGAACACAGGTAGAGCCACAGTTTACCCCAAATACCGGACGCGTCCCTGTCCCCCAAATGAGGATAACCCACCAGATAACAGGTTAGGTGATCCCAAGCTCTTGGGTGCAAAGTGCAGGATGACTCCAAAGTTCTCCAATGAGGACACCCATTGAATGCAAGAAAACAGCTCCCAAAGCACACATAAGAATGTTAACCTCGCATCTCCAACAAGGACACCCGTTGAATACAGGAGGAGGCCTTTAATCACCAGGCATACCCCTAGAGGCCTTAAACTTTTCAAGGACATCTTCCTTGACCAATTCAAGGAGGGAATTCTTTAAAGAGTACCTATAATATATACATTAGTGAAAATAATCCTCCATTGCTCCCTCCAGGGATGCACCCATTTCCTCTTGCATCGCAAGCTTACTCCCAAACGATCCATATCTTGTATTTCAACCAATAACGGTGCGTCCTCCATCTAGGGCGCGTCCACACTTCCTTTCCTATGGTCCAAAACCTAGTTCTTCATTCTTTTGCCCCAATTTGATTCTAGTTGACCCATTCTAGATCTGAATGATCCAATACCAAATTTTGGCTATAACTGAAAATATAGATCATTAATAATTAAGAATAGCGAGTGAAAGTCTTACTTTTTCAAGAGTGGTAGACTTGCCTCAACAAAATAAAGCACCAACAAACATTCATGCTTTGATAACCATCATCATATACATACATATGTAGTAACCCTTTTTTACATCAAATTTGATTATTAACGTAAAGTACAAATATATAATTTAAAACCAAGATAACAGTCCTCCGTCCAGTGTAGCGGTTGATTCTATAAAAATCACAACCGTAAGACACACTCCAAAATCACTAAAAATGATGGGATGGTAGTTTGCACTAAACATAAAGTATACAAATTTTATGTAACATATCATGTTCTCCCATTCTTCACTGGTTACTTTCTAATCCCTAGTACAATATTCTTTCTTGAACCAATTTAACATAACACTTGTTCACAAACAAGAAAAATATCGTCACCTAGTCAAGCTAACAGGAACCCACCAATTATGAGCATGAAAAGCCGCATCAATAAAACAAGTAATTAAGCCTAGATGGTCTCTATCAGATTTGATTTACCTAAACCATTTTGATGTCAGGTCATTCTTTTTTACTTTCTCTCTTTTTAAGTATGAGGTTACAAAGGCTCCCGTGTGTACCAAATACCCTTCTTCCACTACCACAAACACCGCAAAAACATGAAAAAATGAATCAAATAGCTTCCTTGTATAAAATATATTCATGGATCAAGGATAATTTAGTAATATTATTAAATAGTGCAAAAACTTGCAAAATAAGGGTTCAAGGATGAGATTTTCACTGCTACCGTTGAAGCATACATAAAGGACAGCTGCAACAGTTGCCCATACTATATTGCAACCAACATATACTAAAAAATCTTTGTAATATTTGCATTGGAATCACCACTATGTCACCACATACATCATAACTATATTTCCTCAAAATATTTATTGCACTGTGAATATTTATACCAATGGAAAACTCTTTGTTAACCTTTTTATACGTGTTTAAATAATATATGCATGGCTAATCAATGCACTAAAAGAGATAAATAGAAAAATAGATAATAATTTATCAAAGCTAAACACGTGTAATTAGATAAAGAACCAAAACTTGCTTTCTCACCCTGATGTCATAGTTTCTGCATATCTTAATAGGTCTTCTGTGCATAATTGCTTGCTTTCTCACTGTAGCTCTGAAGATTTTAGCATAAACAACATACCAAGCTGAAATTATGGGTCCTTCATGTTAGTGATGGGATTGAAGACTGGAAATGTGACTTCCTCTTCATCAGTTGAATTACATGACATCCTCTCTTCATCACTGGATGCATAGTTAGTAGAGGCATCACTGACATTTCCTCCTTCATCTTCACTACAACTTTTGTCATCTTCCAATTTGTCATTCTCAGGAACCGTGTCCTTCTCTGCAGACTGCTCAACAATGTTCACTCCATCATTTGCTTTCTTTTTCCCTTTCCCTTTGGCTTTCTCTTTCTTTTTCTTATCCCTCAAATTCTTGTGATTAAAAACCTCATCATCAATAGAATCCATGTTTGAAGCATCAGAGTAAAAACTATAATCACTCAGAACATCTCTATCTTCTACTGGGTTGTAGTCTTCATTAGATTCACCATCACTGAAAAAACTTCCCATTACATTTTCACTAACATCTCCTTCATGATCTTCCATCATCTCATCGATGTTTTCTTCCACCTGACCTGTGGTAGGATCAACACACTCCATATTTTCAACCTGTGAGGGGTAAAACTCCTGAGTAGGCACCCCATCACCATCAACCACAATAATATGATCAGTTGTGATGGCATACACATATATAACCTTTGATGGTGGAACCAACTCACACATTTCTAAAATATCACAATCTTTGTCCAAGGTATGCAACCCTCTTGTCATATCAGTCTTTGGCCACTTATAGAATAAGGTGTATACTCCTATTTCCCCACACTCTTTTAACATTCTAATCAACTCAAGTAGACTCATTGTATCTGCCTCACACAAATTGAAATAGTTATAGACCCCCCAACATATTGAATGCCTACATCTGTCTCACTAAACTTACCCCCATATTGCAATTTAATAGTAAACATGTCTTCGTAAGCTGCAACAAACAAATTGACCTTGTAAAACAACTTTATCCATGCTTTACTAGACAACACAGTTACGCTACAGAGCATATAATACTTTATCCATGCTATACTAAATAACACATTTTCAAGAAAACATAAAAAATACTCATTTTTAACAAATTCACATTTCAACACAACACATTTTGATTTTAATAAGCTGTAACACCCCCAAATCCGGGGTTGGGGATCCAGGTTGTCACGAGTTCAATTTCCCTTAATAACACTTAATCTTAATAAACAACCAACTACTACATACTGTGACCCCACAATATACACACACACCACAAGTTATAGTCTCAGAGATGAATACCAAAAAAATAATACAAGTCACTTTATTCCACAATTATATGCCATTACACCTTAAAAGGGTTTCTGAATAAATTTACATTTCCTTGCCATTATTACAATTCATAAATATACATAAGTCTGGTACATCAAAAGTTGAAAGCCTAGCCTATTGGTAGATCCTACCTCGGCTATAACGGCATCAACACCTACAGGAAACTGCAGAACGTTTCCTAACCGCTTGCGAATCGGGAGCTTGGTCCTGTTCATCTTTTCTATCTGTTGTTGTGTGATGAAGAAGAAAGCAAGGGTGAGCAACAAGCCCTCCGAAATAATATGTATAATAATTAACAATATATGAGCATTCTCATAGTACTCATGAAAGTCTTGGTCAAGAAGAAATGAACCAAGTTTGATATCTTAATGCGACGAATTCGCAAAATATTCAGTATATATACTTATATACTTTTCAAAATCTTGGAAGTCCTCTTCCATGCCTAATATACACAGAGTTCCAGTTTATAACTGTATAAAAATATCGTTGCAAGGTGATCTCATATATCTAACCTTGTCTCAACATTTTTGTGAAAATCTTTGTCATGCATAAGATAATCATTAACCAGATATAAGTTTAAAAGATGAAGTTACAAGATACTCCAATATACTTATATCTTCTCCAAATACTACTTGAACTACCACCGTTCAAGTTATAATCAGTTTCAAAAGTTCATCACACTGATGAGACTACAAGACAATATTTGAATAGATTCAATCTTTGAATATCATTATAAATAATGAAGCTACGAGGTACTTCATTAAGTCCCGATATATATATACACTTATATATATATACATTTCATACACTCCTTGAAAACCTCTGTTATGAAAATTATAAACAGAGTTGCAATATCCAATGAATTTGGAAAGGAGAAAACCTTGGCATAAACCTGATATCTGAAAGGAATATGTCCTAAGTCCAATCATGTATTAGGATTTAGGAATAACTTTTATGTAATCTGTTTTGATTTCATTGATATTAATAAAGACTTTTTTTATTTTTATTACGGGCTTTATCTATTTAAGTGTTTAAATAAGATATACCATAGTTTAGAGTAAAGCTTTTTATGGATTATGATGAGATCATAATAGTGAGACCTAAAAAGATGATAACTCTAAACTTAAATAGTTCCTGGTCATGAGATTACTAACTGGTAATTAATAATCTGCAAAGATCGGTACATACTATGCTTGCTTCATGATGAAGGATGTCTGTTCTCATAGACATTTGTGTGGTGACACTATAGCTAGTATGTAGGTGCTTATTATGAAATAAGTTCACTGAACATGACTCGCACAGCTGAACAACTGATGGAGTTCACTCACGTGTCAGCAGTTGTTCACCTAGTGATAGTTGTACAAGTATCCTTAGACTTGAGGTCATCATAGTCATCTTGTGTACACTGAACTATACTTTGGTTTAGTTCTTAGTCTCCAGGGACAATTATTAGGGCTCTTCTGGGTATAGGAATTTGTACACGAAGATAGTGTATGATCAATAAAGGATCTACCCCTTCCAGTGAAGGAAGCGAATGTTCAAGTCTGATCCACTTATGCTAGTTCAGGAATCTCTAGCCAGAGTGAGTGAAATTAGAAAGGAATTTCTAATTTGCATAGAACTACGCATAGTAAATGGTAAGCAAGTGATTGAATTAGATAGGCTTGACACGAGATCCATGCCTTGTATTTAATCGGGACATTGTAGGGTAGAAGGAGTTTATTGTACGGTAACTATTCACTGACAGGTTCTTGGTATTCTAAGCAGTGAATTCATATTATCCGGATAGTCGCGATATGCTGAGAAGTATCCCTCACGATGTAGAATAAATGTGATTAATTAATTAATCATATTTAATAAATTAGAGAATTTATATAAATAATGATAAAATAGTTTTATTATTATTTATTTCTACTACCGGCTTAATATTGAACCAACAGGGTCACACCATAAAAAGAGAATGATTTATTGGTGGAGGAATTAATTAATAATGGCTAATAATTATTTATTTGTGAAATAAATAATTAATTGACAAATTTAATAATTGATTAAATGAGATTTAATTGATTATAAATTAATTAAGAAAAGTTCTTAATATTATTAATTAAAGGATTTAATTTTTGGAAATTAAATCAAGAGAGAGAATTATTTCTAAAGTGTTTAGAAAAAGGAATAATGATTAAAAGGTGTTTTAATTATTAATGAGAATAATAAATGGGATAATAATAATAATATTTATGGGAAAATTTCAGCTGAAAATTTTGCCTATAAATACACTATTATAGACCCTATTTTATTCGAACCCCACCGAAAACCCAAAAAGTTTGGAAAACCCAATTCTCTCCACCTCCTTCCTCCTCCTTAACATCGTTTTCTTGGTGGATACCGGTGGAGTGCTTCACACTTGAGGAGCAACTGCTAAGGATCTCTGATCGTTGTCTCCGAATTATTTTAAAAGGTTAGATTCGATCCCTCGAATTTTTATTCATGATTTATATGCTTTTATATGGATTTTATATGTGTAAAAGTGTTTTGCCATGACCCCGCTGCGTTAAAAATCCAACAATGGTATCAAAGCATAGGTTGTATGCATATAGATCTGTGGTAAAAATTTCAGAATTTTATGTGCTTGTATGTATTAATTATGATTTTTACAAGTTATATCATGGATTAATTTTGTCTGATGAGAAATCGTTTCTTAGAATAATTTTGAATGTTGATCTGAGTTCTACAAGTGTTGTAGATCATCTGGGTATTTTTTTCATAATTTTATGATGTATAGATTTTTTATTATGAATTTTTGAAGTTTTTACAATTAAATTCATAATTAAATAAATCATATATATATATATAAATTGTTTGTAAGTATGTATATATATCTGTACTATGTCTGCTCTGCATAATCTGTAATACACGGAAGGAGAAGACACAGAATAGGTACAGGTTCTGTCAGGCGGCGCGGATTCCGAGATAAAGGGCGGCGGCTGCTGCGAAAACGAAAAAAAAAAAATAGGGGTGTAACGCATTCCGGGAATGCGTTACACACCTGTGGCGCATTCACGGAATGCGTTACACCCTTTAATGGCTTAAAAGGGGTGTAACGCATCACCAGAATGTGTTACAGGGCTTGTAACGCGTTCCTGTAATGCGTTACAGCCCGTCTGTTGATATTAAAATTAATTTTCTGGGAGTTTCGTAACTCCGTTTTGGGCGTGCAATATACCGTTGGATTCGTTTTTCCGAGACGGATCTAATGGAGTGATCAATTTTAGTTTATATAAAAGTTTTGAACTGTTTATATTTCCATGAAGTGTTTTAAAGTTGTTTTTGACTGTTTTAATTACTTTTAAATGCTTCATGTGATACATAGAGATGTATAATGCTTAGACTAATGTGCTAGATGATGTAACATGCCTACCTTGATGTTTATTCATGTTGATATATGTGATATATGCTTAGTTTATCATGCGTTGATAGATTTAGGTGAACTTAAATAAACATAAGGCGTTTGTTAGACAACCTAACATAGTGAAATTGTTTCATAACCTTAAGAATAATATTATGAATACAATCATGAGATTCTTGTGTTTGTGAAACACGTAATTGAATATGAATTTTCGATATGAGAGAAAGGATGATTCTGTCAACAACAGATTTCTATCTGTAAGAAAGGGTTATTAAGTGACGCCTCTTGACAATGCTCCACCCGATCTGGGAATCATCTGATTATTGATTATTGATTTGAAATATTTAATTTAAAAGGAAGAATCTCTTTATAATATGATTATGATTGTAACGTAATATAATCCCTCTAAAATTAAATAATATCAAGTAGTAATTGGCCAATGATACAACGGGCTTGTGTCGGTCATAGCCTTCCAACATGGTAGAAATTAGTTCTTATTTTTGAATCATTGTCGTTTCATGCCACAGCCGAGGGCTTTGATTTCAAAATAAGAAATACTTGTCTATTACATAGAGATGTGTACATTGAATAAGAATCTAAGGGTCATTACGTGCCACAGCCGTGGGCCTTTGGGGACTGATTCAATTGTACGGAATGTTGGGTTAGACTTGACTTAGAATATTGAGTTTGTCGTGCCACAGCCGTGACTCAATTATTCAAGAGGCTAAAGTTTGATTAGGGAATAACATTAGATGTAATTGACAAGAGTTGTCTGCCTATTGAACATTACATGGCGTTTCGTGCCACAGCCGGGGTTTTGTAATGGAATGTAGGATCCCTATTCCCACTAGCATTATGAATGCTTAAATTTTCACGTAGGGGGTTGAATAAATTAGGTAAAACTAGTGGGAGCCACTTATGAATAAAGACCCGATTCATATAGTGTTTTGAAATGAAATCGAATATTTGCTAAGTGTTGTTATGTGTTTATCATTTACAGATTTACTTTGTACGTTATGTCTTCTGCACTATCACTCAGGAGCATACTAGATGCTCACAAATTGACTGGTCCTAATTATGCTGACTAGCTTCGAAACTTGAGAATTGTTCTCAGGATTGAGAAGCTGGAATACGTGATTGACTCACCTAAGCCTATTGAACCTGCTAGTGATGCACATAATGATGAACATGTTGTGTATCGTAAGTGGATAGATGATGCAAATGTTGCTCAATGCATCATGCTAGCTTCCATGAACATTGAGCTACAGAAGCAACATGAGCATATGGATGCTCAGACTATCCTCATGCATCTACAAGAGTTGTATGATGTGGCAGGGAGGACAGCTCGATATGAGATATCGAAGGAGCTGTTCGGTTGTAGGATGTCTGAGGGATCATCTGTGAATGACCATGTACTTAAGATGATCAATTTGATTGAACGTCTTGGACAACTTGGTTTTGCCATGGATGGGGAGCTGAGACAAGGCTTGGTCTTGCAATCGCTTCCGAGTTCGTTCTCACAGTTTGTTGTGAACTTTCACATGAATAAGTTGGATGTCAGCCTGCCTGAACTCCACAACATGTTGAAGACTGCAGAATCGAATTTCCCCCCTAAGAAGAGTTCTGTTCTTCTAATTGGTGAAGGTTCCAATCCTAAGAAAAGGAAGAGGAATTCTTCCAAGAAGAAGAAAGTAGGTGAGAAAACGCCGGTTCCACCAAAAGCTGAAGACCCCAAGAGCAAAGTTGTTTGCTTTCACTGTAACAAGGTGGGGCACTAGAAGAGGAACTGCAAGGTTTATCTTGCAGAATTGAAGAAGAAGAAGGGTAGTAAGACTACCGCTTCTGATTCAGGTATGTTCATGATAGAAATGAATATGTCATTAAATCAAATTTCTACTTGGGTATTAGATACCGCCTATGGTTCTTAAATCTGCAATTTGTTGCAGGGACCAAGGAGAAGTAGGACTCTTGAGGAAGAGGAGGTGATTCTACTGATGGGAAATGGAGCAAGAGTTGCTGCTGAAGATGTAGAATCATTTCATTTATATATGCCTACGGGCAAGACTATTGTTTTAAATAATTGTTATTTTGTTCCCTCGATTGTGAGGAATATTATTCCCATGTTAGACTTGGCTGGATTTTCATTTATTATTGAGAATAATGAATGTTTTATTCTTAGAGATAATATTCTTTATGGACGTGGTACTTTAAATAATGGTCTGAATATATGTGACATAATTTACTTCAGATTGAACAAACTAATAAAAGAAAAGGGATGATGAAAATCTCACTTTGTAGTGGCAATGCAGTCTCCATTTAGTAGACAGGGAGAGAGGACTGCAAATTTGCTAGGAATGGTACACACAGATGTATGTGGACCAATGTCTACGCAAGCCATGGGTGGATTTTCATACTTCATTACTTTCATAGATGATAGATCTAGATTCGGATATGTGTTTGATGAAACACAAGTCTGAAGCCTTTGAAAAGTTCAAAGAGTATAAGTATGAAGTGGAGAAACAACCAAACATAGTATTATAACTCTTCGATCAGATCGAGGTGGTGAATACTTTAATGGAGTGTTTCTAGATTATCTCAAAGTAAATGGTATAGTCTCCCAGTGGACGCCTCCAGATTGGTATCTGAAAGGAGAAATCGAACTTTGTTAGACATAGTTCGGTCCATGATGAGCTATGCAAATCTTCAAGTATTCCTATGGGGTTATGCATTGGAAACCTCAGCATATTTACTGAATAAGGTGCCTTCCAAATCTGTTCCTCAAACTTTGTATGAGATATGGAAAGAAAGGAAACCGAGTCTTAAACACATTAAGATTTGGGGATGTCCAGCTTATGTCAAGAAAGTTGACCCAGATAAGCTGGAATATCGATCCGTAAAATGTGGTTTTGTGGGATATCCTAAAGAGACTTTAGGGTATTACTTTTACACCGATCATCGGGTGTTTGTCTCTAGACATGCTACCTTCTTGGAAAAGGAGTTTATCCTTGAAGGAAACAGTGGGAGCAAAATTGAACTTAATGAAGTTCAAGAAGCACAAACTACTACAGATCGAGTGGAAACACCTGTTCTGACTGAACAACCTTTTGTGGAACAACCCAGTCATAGGTCAGGGAGAGTGTCTCGCCAACCTGAGAGGGAATATGGCCTTGTCATTGAGAATGACAATGAGTTGTTGATCATTAATGATGACGACCATGTGACCTATAATGAGGCTATGAGTAGTGTTGACTCAGAGAAATGGCATAGTGCCATGAAATCCAGAATGGAATCTATGTATACGGTATACAAAAGATAGATTATAGCAGATGGCCAGGTGGAGACCTTTAAGGCCAGGCTTTTGGGAAAAGGATTCAAACAAAGGCAATGGATTGACTTTGATGAAACCTTTTACCTGTTAAAATCAGTTCGGATTTTGCTTGCGAATGCTGCTTACTACGACTATGAGATCTGGCAATTAGCCAGATGGTTTTCTTTCCAAGAGAAATAAAAACCTAGTGTGTAAGCTGCTGCGAACCAAATATGGTTTAAATCAGGCTTCTCGAAAGATGGAACATTCGTTTTGATGAGACAATCAAAGAGTTTGATTTTATCAAAAACGTAGATGAACCATGCGTCTACGAAAGGTTAGTGGGAGCGCGGTAACATTTCTTATATTGTATTTAAATAAAGTTGACACACATAACAACATATCAGACCCACTCACAAAGCTACTTTCTGAAAGTCACTTTGATCGTCATAAAGACAAGATGGGTATTAGATACCAGAGTGATTGGCTTTAGTACAAGTGGGAGATTGAAAGGAATATGTCCTAAGTCCAATCATGTATTAGGATTTAGGAATAACTTTTATGTAATCTGTTTTGATTTCATTGATATTAATAAAGACTTGTTTTGTTTTTATTACGGGCTTTATCTATTTAAGTGTTTAAATAAGATATACCATAGTTTAGAGTAAAGCTTTTTATGGATTATGATGAGATCATAATAGTGAGACCTGAAAAGATGATAACTCTAAACTTAAATAGTTCCTGGTCATAGGATTACTAACTGGTAATTAATAATCCGCAAAGATCGGTACATACTATGCTTGCTTCATGATGAAGGATGTCTGTTCTCATAGACATTTGTGTGGTGACACTATAGCTAGTATGTAGGTGCTTATTATGGAATAAGTTCACTGAACATGACTCGCACAGCTGAACAACTGATGGAGTTCACTACCGTGTCAGCAGTTGTTCACCTAGTGATAGTTGTACAAGTATCCTTGGACTTGAGGTCATCATAGTCATCTTGTGTACAATGAACTATGCTTTGATTTAGTTCTTAGTCTCCAGGGAAAATTATTAGGGCTCTTCTGGGTATAGGAATTTGTACACGAAGATAGTGTATGATCAATAAAGGATCTACCCCTTCCAGTGAAGGAAGCGAACGTTCAAGGCTGATCCACTTATGCTAGTTCAGGAATCTCTGGCCAGAGTGAGTGAAATTAGAAAGGAGTTTCTAATTTGCATAGAACTACGCATAGTAAATGGTAAGCAAGTGATTGAATTAGATAGGCTTGACACGAGATCCATGCCTTGTATTTAATCGGGACATTGTAGGGTAGAAGGAGTTTATTGTACGGTAACTATTCACTGACAGGTTCTTGGTATTCTAAGCAGTGAATTCATATTATCCGGATAGTCGCGATATGCTGAGAAGTATCCCTCACGATGTAGAATAAATGTGATTAATTAATTAATCATATTTAATAAATTAGAGAATTTATATAAATAATGATAAAATAGTTTTATTATTATTTATTTCTACTACCGGCTTAATATTGAACCTACAGGGTCACACCATAAAAAGAGAATGATTTATTGGTGGAGGAATTAATTAATAATGGCTAATAATTATTTATTTGTGAAATAAATAATTAATTGGCAAATTTAATAATTGATTAAATGAGATTTAATTGATTATAAATTAATTAAGAAAAGTTCTTACTATTATTAATTAAAGGATTTAATTTTTGGAAATTAAATCAAGAGAGAGAATTATTTCTAAAGTGTTTAGAAAAAGGATTAATGATTAAAAGGTGTTTTAATTATTAATGAGAATAATAAATGGGATAATAATAATAATATTTATGGGAAAATTTCAGCTGAAAATTTTGCCTATAAATACACTATTATAGACCCTATTTTATTTGAACCCCACCGAAAACCCAAAAAGTTTGGAAAACCCAATTCTCTCCACCTCCTTCCTCCTCCTTAACATCGTTTTCTTGGTGGATATCGGTGGAGTGCTTCACACTTGAGGAGCAACTGCTAAGGATCTCTGATCGTTGTCTCCGAATTATTTTAAAAGGTTAGATTCGATCCCTCGAATTTTTATTCACGATTTATATGCTTTTATATGGATTTTATATGTGTAAAAGTGTTTTGCCATGACCCCGCTGCGTTAAAAATCCAACAATATCTTGTTGATCAGGCAAAGATACCAATAAGTAACCTTTTCTACTAGTAGATGGAGAATTCCCCACTGGTCATCACCCTGGCCGTAATAGGACCTTATGCTGGACCGCCACTCAGCTACTTACACATTTGATGGACTCCCACTGAGCCACTTACACTTTCATGGACGCCCATTGAGCCCATGTTGCTTATACCGACTCAATAGATGGACTTACTTCCCGAACGTTGGGTAAGTAATCAATTCATTTATCAAAACAGCAACCTCGTTGTGAATATAAAATACATCACAGAGCCGGTTCCCTCAGGTTTTGAGCGAGTATTTAAATCCCCTTTGAAGGAAGATCTTAAATATAAAAATGAGTTTTGGGATCCGCTCTAACTTTTAAAATCATTTTGAAGACTCGAAAACATTTTTAAGAATGTTTGGAGTAATACTGATTTAATGAAATAAATCAGTCCCGATATGTTAGAAAATATCTGAATATTATTGTTTAAATAATATTCCCAACAAGAAACTAGACTTTATCCACTTAGACCCTAACATTCGCTTATACGCTTAACGATTTGCATTAATCGTTCGCACACCCTCGGCTCCACTAATTTTAATAAACTAATCATTTAGAATTTTAAGGCGATTCTTTCGCGAGTACCCTACCAACTGCCTAATACACTTTACATAATTGTTTCATACTTCAATTAGTCATTTAAGGGCCTTAACCAAGGTTTCAAAGTAAGGCGAGGGGTATTGGTTCGTTCGCGAAACGACGTTACTTAAAACGGTCGTTTCTCCTAAACCGTACATCGGAACCAAGTGATCCACATATCAAAACGAAGCTTACGACACGCTCTAGCTAAACAGGGCAATGTTAACGATTTTTTATTGAGTTTTCTGTCCTGAACACTAAGAACAAGCAGTTGAATAAAAATGGGCATTACGACGGCTATATTTACGAGTTTTCCAAGTTTCTCACTACACCAAAACCTCACCAAACAACCCACAATCATTAACACATCAAAACCTCAACTAAATAATACTATACCAGTCCTTATTCTTCAGATTCTTCATCTCAACCAACCACAATCAAGTTTTATTAACTATATCAAGATTCATTCACCAAATCACTCCAAATCCAAATCAAACTACTAATAATCAAAGGTCATGCTTCTCATTTAGAAAACCAACCATCAAAATCACTAATAATCAAAGTAAAGGATAGGGTTTGAAGTTTATACCTTCCTTGGGAGGTGTTAAGTTGCTAGGAAGCCTTAGGGAGCCTCCTACAAGCTTGATATTTCTAAAGAAATCAAGAACACAAAGTTAGGCTTTGAAGTTTCTAAAAGTGCGATTGAAAGAACTGTAAAAATGAGGGTCTTACCCTGCTGATTTGGATGTGACTTGTGAACAAGAGTTGTAGGCCATCTCAATACCTTTCTAAAGAGCTATAGAAAATACTATTTGACTGAGTATTGAAGGAGATATGGTAGTTTGAAGTTGCTGCTCTAGTTTTGGCCGAGAGCTTTTGTTGTTGGAAAGCAAAAGTCAACTTCTAATTTGTGTTTTGTGATTTGTCTTGCCTTGGATTGGTTGTTTTGTTTTTTTTTATTAATTAACCTTTTAACCATGGTAAATTTTGTGTGGTTTATAATCAACCAACACTTCCTTCCCTTTTTGGTCATGCTTATGTCATCTGCTTATGTCATCTTGTTACACTTGTCTTCCTCTTGTTGGTGTGATGACATCATCGTCCATTAACCTCTTTGATTAACCCCTAATTACTTGGCTAATGACTGCTGATCTGTTATACGGTTCGCTTAACTTTCGTTCTCGTTTATTGTTTGAGGGATCATACCCGGGATCTTATTACTTGGGTTCCCCTAAACCTTTCTCAATATTTTATAGTCCATTTATGATCCTCTCTTATAATCCTTGAATTAAATCCTTTTAATCATGTTACCTTATACTCAATTCTTTCGGTATCTGGTCGATTTTCGGGAAAAATCAAAGTGTTCGAATTTGGATTCTGACGATCTTTACATACACTTATTTACTTTATGGAATACTAATACGATCTTAGAATTTCCATAACTGTACTCCTATATAGCGTGGTCTGATAATTTTCCTTAATCAGCATCATCAGCAAAAGTTACTATTCATCCGTGTTTCAAAAATTCCAAAAAATTGGGGTTATTACAGTCTCCCCTCCTTAAAAGGATTCTGTCCCAGAATCAGATAAAATGAATAGGGATACTCTCTTAGCATTGCACTCTCTAACTCTCAAGTAAATTTTCCCACAATGTGGTTCTACCATTAAACTCTGACTAGTTTGATAACCCTTCTCCTAAGCACTTGTTCCTTTTCAATCTATAACCCTTCCTGGTTGCTCCATATTGGTTACGTCTGGTTGCATGTCTATGCGCTTATATGCTAACTTCCCAATATGACTTAATATGTCCAAGGGTCCAACAATTCGTGGGCCTAGCTTTCCTTTCTTTCTGGACCACATCCCTCCTTTCCAAGGGAATACATATAACAGCACTAGGTCTCCTACTTCCTACTCTTTTTCATTTCGTGTCAAATCAATATACTTCTTATGTCCATCTTGGGCTATTATCAGCCGTCCTTTCATTAGATCTATTATATCCTTGGTCCTTTGGACTACTGCGGATCCGAGCATCTTGCGCTCTACAACTTCATCCTAACATAAGGGAGATCGACATTGTCTTCCCTCAAGGATCTCATAAGGCGATATCTCAATACTGACATATGATCTATTATCGTAAGGAAACTCAATCCGTGTTAAGTGATCGTTCCAATTTCTCTCAAGTCTATTGCACAGACTCTCATCATAGCTTCTAGTATTATAGATTTTGCTTCTCAATACCCATTATTTTCCAGTTCGTAATCGCTACTATCTTCCGTTCCTAATATTATACCGGTTATACTTTTGCTCGTTAGTGTTCTATAACCTTTTAATAACCACATCAACCTTAGTATCACGAACGCGTTAGAATCGGAATACCACCGTACTTGGTACCACTTCATCTTAGCTGCCCCCATCTTCGAAAGATTGGTCCTTCGTATAGAAGTAAAAGAATTTATTGAGAGATCACTATGATCATGAACACTTGTTCTATTGCATAGTTAGTACAGAAGGTGGTCAGCCTTTAGTACTTGACAAGCAATTAAACAACAGATGGTATCCTACTCGGCTTCTATCAGACAGATAGATAGTCATTCGGCAATACCCCCCCTTCTGGAAGGGTTGTTCTTTTCAGTTTATATGAAATGAAAAGAAGAGAAAAGAACGAATTGAAGAGAATTGTATATATGAAAAAATATACTGCCACAAAATATCTGGCTTGGAACCTACCTCTGAACTATAGAGGTTTGACATAGGAGAACAAAACATATGTATATATATATATATCAACATCAAGTATTATCGCATCGCATTTTGCATGCTTAAATATTTTTGCTATTCCGTCCATCATTCTATGGACCCATGCTCTTCCTCGAGCTTATACTCAATCACCTTTGAAACTCCCTTGACATCGAAAATCGAATCTGGAATCTCATTTTATACATCATCGTTACTAGAATTCTATGCTTGCACCGCAACCTTCTTCGTATAGTAATACGACTCTCTATTCCTAAGAAGGAATAAATATTCAATAGGTAGATAATCGACTTAATTAGTCTATCAATGATA
This sequence comes from Apium graveolens, assembly GCF_009905375.1. NCBI lineage: Eukaryota > Viridiplantae > Streptophyta > Magnoliopsida > Apiales > Apiaceae > Apium > Apium graveolens. The sequence goes on along the minus strand of NC_133649.1, from coordinate 185,357,299 downwards.
ACTTATACATCACCACGACCCGATTAGTGGTATTCAATCTCAACATCCATTCTAATACAACTCTTACGGTTGTAATCGGCTCATTACTCGCAGAATCATTGCTGCATTACTATGGTCCATTGCTGACCTACTGTAGTCATTCGTTTTCCTCGGAATCTTAATATCTAATCATACAGAGTCCATATCTGCCATATCAAAATCTTTTAAGGAGTTAACATAATCACCATTCATGATTCATGAAGAACACTCCAGATCCTAACGTACATTCATGACATAAAGCAGATAAAATTGCAGAAGAGTTTGAATCAAAGCAACGATAGCAGGTTAATACCATTCTTAATCATATGCCTTCAATAGAAGACTTAACTCAAAGGTTCGTTTAGTCCTTCTTGAAACATGGTCCTGGCTTATCTCAAGATAGTACCTTCTAAGATAGATAGCCCGCTCATGGCGATTACAAGAATTAAACCTTTACCAAACTACTATTACGGTTGGGTATTGCACAGTCATCAGAAGGAATGTCAATCTTCCAAACCATAATACAACCTTCATAGCTTTAACCATCATCACTGTATTCCTCTGGCACGAGCGCCTATAATTATCCTCTTACACTTAAAGTGTCGGACCACCTCTTTGGCCTTTCCTAATAGTAAAATTTCCTTACAGTCAATGTCATTTTAACCACCTCCAAATAAATTTTCTACCTCATTTCAATCACTGCTTATGTGAAGATGTTTTCCTTAAAATCTGATGAGTAAAAAAAAATCAACATTTTTCCATAAGTTATTGCCTCAGTCTTTAGAGGTTAATCACTGTCACGACTGACTCTCAATCATACTTAGAACATCTTTTATCTTAGGTCCTAATTGCCCTGAACAATTTCGACCTTTACTGGTTCGATCCATACTTTCTCGTGGTTTAACACGTGCCCCACTTGGCATCATTATAATTGCGTCATATTTCCTTTATCAACATTTCTATTCTTGAGAATTTTGAATATTACCTTTCTCCTTGTAAAACCTCTAAGGTTATCCTTGAATCGTTCCTCCGGTATTCCCTAGATACAGGGCATATCAAGATACCATTTACTAATACTAGAATCATTGTCTATATACTTCTGAAAAATTTCCCCACTGATCCTTGAAGGTTGTTATTACCTTAATCCTTTCCAATTCATATTGTCAAAACTCATACTATCCCTATTAAGGGTGAAATGCCAACCTTTATGCATTCCCCTAGGATTCATTTTAAGTTACCGATGTTCTATCCTTAATTCCACCTTTAAAAAGGTACATGCATCCTTCCATGGATAAATCAAGTCATATATCCCTGATAAGGGTATCTTATTCAATCATTCCCACCTCGATAGTATATGCCAAATTTCACGATAACATCTATATTCAAAATGAGGTCAATCAATATGGCCTCCAAAAGATAACAATGGTTATCCGCTTTTCTTGCCTAATTTGGTAACGATAACAAGGATGTTCTGGAAGATATTGGTCGTGTTCAACGTGAACTTCTTCTTAATAAATCCTTATTTTCTTTTGTTGTTTATCTCAACAGTCATCTCAATGTTGGGATATCTTTCATACCCGACGTCTCCCTTTCCGGGTATCATGCCCCCGGTCTTACACTTCACTTTTTTGAAGGTCACTTCCTTCATCCAGTTTTCCTAATTTCTTACTTTCTTGTCTCCTCGGTCTATCCGCGTCTCATTATTTATCCTTCGAACTATCTCAAGGTTTCCCCGAATCCTTACAACTTGAAGGGGTACAACATATATATCTCTTATGCCTTCCACCATCAACTTTAACTCATGGTGAATCTGTTGGGAACCACGGACTTAGGGTGTTACTATATTTTACGATGAAGATTATGAAAAGAGGATTACCTTGTTAATGGTTGATTCCACGCTCTTCTATTGTATTCCCAAATTCCCTTGAGCAAAGTGTGGCCTCCGTCTTCTCAAGTTATCCTCTCTTCTTGCTCCTTGGTGGCTACAATATATTTTCACACAATCCCAAGCAAGAAGAGAATAAGAATATATATAGGCTACAATAGGGACCATGGATAATTAGGTTGGGCCTTCTAATTACATCTTGAGCCTAGACCAATATAATTAAATATTAATTCAATCCACTAAAGAATTAATATTTGCACTACCTTTCCTAATACCGTAATTTAATTAATTCGGTTCCAATATTATTTGCTTATTAAATTCCCCATGTTTAAAATATCATATGTCCATTAATTAAATAAATTACTGATAATTTATTTAATTAATATCTTTCATCCTTGATCATCCACTCAACCTTTATTTAATTATGCCAGAATAAATTCCACCTGCAGGGTTTCACATAATTAAATCTTTTTGAGCTTTCAAGGGGACATCATTAACCCGAATATTATCAGGACATGGATTCCTTCAATAAATAATATCCACCATGTATATAATTCCATCACCCAAAATATAATGATATAATTCAAAAGAATTATTTCATATATAAATCAAAGCATGTAAATAATATACACGTGTCAATTACTATTTCCGGATTAAGAACCTAAGCATTAATAATAACATAGAATCTTAGTTCTCCTTTTAATCGGTATTAAGGGAACAATTCTAAATTTGATCCTGTTCAATATACACAAAGTATACTAGTATTATTTATTAGTCAATATAAACTAATCTAAATAATACTACAGCCATACCAGTGGATTGTCCAACACCACCTGTGTTGTGAACCTTATTATATTATATAACCGTATTTAACAATCTAATATTCTGTATCCCATTTGATACTAGATTGTTCATAATATATAATATTAGACAACATGTAAACATTCAAATGATTCTCAAATAAATTGGCCAGAAATAAATATACATACTTCAAATAAATATTTTCATTATACACTAACAATCTCCCACTTATACTCAAAATATTCTATGTGTACATCAGTGTTTATTTAATCCACTATTACATAAAAATCTATGTGTCCATCCATCTGACTCCTATCGCTTCCACATGCTTGTCAAAAACCTTGGTTGGCAAGCTCTTTGTGAAAGGATCTGCTCGGTTGTCTTCTGATGATATGTGAGCCACAACTATATCCCCTCGCTTTACGATTCCTCGTATGAGATGATACTTACGTTCAATATGTTTAGCTGCTTTGTGGTCTCGCGGTTCCTTTGAATTTGCCACAGCACCAGTGTTATCACAATACACCGTCAAGCTCCTAGGCAAATTAGGTACCACATCTAAGTCCAAAAGGAAGTTCCTGAACCATACAGCCTCCTTGGCAGCCTCAGAGGCCGCCACGTACTCGGCCTCCATGGTGGAGTCTGCAATGTATTTCTACTTTACACTCCTCCATATAACGGCTCCACCTCCCAAAGTAAAAACATATCCCGAGGTTGATTTCCACTTATCCCTATCTGATTGGAAATCTGAATCAATATATCCCAAAGGAAATAGATCTGAGGCCTTGTAAATTAACATATACTCCTTAGTCCTTCTCAGGTACTTGAGTATAGTTTTTACTGCACTCCAATGTTCCTGACCTGGGTTCGAATGATATCTACTAACCATGCCTACAGCAAAGCAGATGTCAGGCCTCGTACATAACATAGCATACATTAAGCTTCCACATGCTGAAGCATAAGGAACTACTTTCATGCTCTCTATATCCTTAGGTGTCGAAGGACACTGCTTCTTAGATAGAGCAACTCCATGCTTAAAAGGTAAAAAACCTTTCTTGGAGTTCTGCATGTTAAAACGAGCTAATACTTCATCAATGTAGGGCTCTTGAGATAAAGCCAACATCTTTTTTTTGCGATCCCTTATAACTTTGATCCCAAGGATGTATGCCGCTTCACCTAAGTCCTTCATGTCAAATTGTTTGAACAACCATGCCTTTACTGATGACAACATCTCAACATTGTTTCCAATGAGTAAAATATCATCTACATATAGTACTAGAAAAACCACTGCATTACCTTCACTTCTCTTATACACGCACGATTCGCTTGGACTTTGATCAAATCCATATGACTGGACTGCCTGATCAAAACGAATATTCCAGTCTCTAGAAGCTTGTTTAAGTCCATAAATAGACCTCTTAAGCTTACATACCAGATGCTCTTGGCCTTCCTTAATGAATCCTTTTGTTGCTGCATATAGATGGTTTCTTCAAGACTTCCATTAAGAAAAGCTGTCTTGACATTCATTTGCCAAATCTCATAATCGAGATGAGCTGCTATAGATAAAAGAATACGAATTGACTTAAGCATGACTACCAGTGAAAAGGTTTCCTCATAATCGATACCTTCTTTCTGAGTATACCCTTTCGCAACAAGTCTTGCTTTCCAGGCTTTCACCTTTTTATCTAATCCCCACTTTTTCTTGTAGATCCACTTACATGCAATAGGTTTTATACCTTTGGGTGGTTCCACGAGCTCCCAGACCTAATTAGAATACATTGATTCTATCTCAGATTCCATCGCCTTTTGCCAAAGATCTGCATCTTTGTCTTGTACTGCCTCTTCGATGTACGGGGATCATCATCATGTTCACCAGGGACCAAGTCTGAAGACTCTCCCAAAAACATGAATCTATCAGGCTGTTGAACAACCCTCCCACTACGACGAGGCACTGGTGCGGTACTAGTGACAGGTTGTACATTATGTTGTGGTTGTTCTACTTGTACTACAGCTTCATGGGTATTATTTGTCCCTCCCACTAGTTCCTCTAAAACGACACTACTCATGGGTTTGTGATTCATTATATAGTCCTCCTCCAAGAATCTTGCATTGGTGCTAACAATGACATCCCGATTCTTCGGACTATAAAATAAATATCCTTTCGTTCCCATGGGGTAGCCTACAAAAAACCTTATTTCTGTACGAGATTCTAACTTAGTCGCGTTCTTGTTCAGCACATGTGCTGGACAACCCCATATTCGAATATGTCTTAGACTCGGTTTATCCCCGGTCCACAATTCTAAGGGGGTTTTAGGAACCGACTTAGAAGGTACTAAGTTCAGAAGATAAGCTGATGTCTCTAAGGCATGTCCCCAAAAGGACTTGGGTAAATCCGAATAACTCATCATCGATCTAACACTCTCTAAAAGAGTCCGGTTCCTTCTCTCTGCTACACCGTTCTGCTGGGGTGTGCCTGGTGCAGTTAACTGGGATTCTATCCCATTTTCTGATAAATATTCTCTAAATTCTCCAAGCAAGTATTCGCCACCACGATCTGATCGTAGTGACTTGATACTTTTATTAAGTCGCTTCTCCGTTTTAGCTTTGTACTCTTTGAACTTATCAAAGCACTCAGACTTACGGCGCAACAAATAAACGTACCCATATCTAGAATAATCATCAATAAAAGTGACGAAATATTCATAACCACCTCTTGCTTGGATATTCATGGGTCCACATAAATCAGAGTGAACCAATTCTAACACTTGTTTGGCTCTATTCCCCTCTGCCTTGAAAGGCCTATTAGTCATTTTACCTTCCAAGCAGGATTCACAAACTGGAAATGGCTCCACTGCCAATGAGCTTAAAGGCCCGTCTACTACCAGTCTTTGAATCCTCCTCAAGTTAATATGACCTAATCTCAAGTGCCAAAGATATGTTTGGTTCAAACTAGAAGGTTCCTTTCTTTCAGTAGAGTTAAAAGATGTGTTGTTCAATTCCCTAAATTGTAGTTGCAGTGCAGGTTGACTAGGATTAATTATATACAAATTGTCTTGCAATGTACCAAAACATATAATTCGTTTATTCATCATAATAGAAACATTACGATCCAAACAAACATTATAACCATCCAAAGCAAGTTTAGAAACCGAAATTAAATTCCTTCTAAAAGAAGGTACATAAAGAAAATTGTTCAAAACCAAAATCCTATCAGAACCAAAAGATAAATGAATAACTCCTACTACAACTACTGCTACTTTCGTAGCATCTCCTATGAACACGTATATCTCACCATCTCTAAGCATTCTGGATAGTTGGAACCCCTGCATAGAATTAAAAACATGATCAGTGGCTCCTGTATCTACACACCAAGTGCTCGTAGATATAGCCGCTATAAATGTTTCTGTAACTAGAGAAAGAGACATACCAGTATTGTTTGTCTTCTTAGGAAGAGGACAATCCTGTTTCTAGTGACCTGACTGTTTGCATCTGAAGCACTTTCCCTTAGGCTTTTTCACACCACCCTGAACTCCCACTGCCTTCACAGCTTTCTGTGTCTGAGCCTTTTTCTTTTTCTTAATACCTTTCAGCTTAGAGGAAGAACCTTTCTCAGCCACATTCACTTGAACACTCTGCCGAAATAATCCTTCAGCTGCCTGAAGTTCTGTCAGCAGTTCCGCGAGACTATACTGCCTCTTGTTCATGTTGTAATTCAAGCGGAATTGCTCAAAACTCTTGGACAAGCTCATAAGGATAATGTCAATCTGGGTTTCCCCGTCAAGTTCAGCACCAAGGATCTCTATCTCATTCAGATGAGACATCATCTTGAGAACATGATCCCTTACAGGTGTGCCTTCAGCCATCTGAGTGTTCATTAAAGCCTTCATGGCTACTTGCCTAGCAGCCCTATTCTGATCTCCAAAAAGTTCCTTGAGATTAAAGAGCATATCCGAAGCAGTGGCCATAGACTGATGCTGATGCTGCAAAACACCCGACATTGCTGCCAGAATGTAATATCGCGACATTTCATCAGCCTTAATCCACCGTTTATAATACTCTTTCTCATCTTCAGGAGCATCAACAGCAGGCTGTTCTGGCTTGGGTTCATAAGTGCAAAACTTGTACTCCTCAGCAATCAACACAATGTCCAAATTTCGTTTCCATTCAATATAGTTAGGTCCGGTAAGTTTGTTATCCTTAAGTATGGTGAATAGTGGATTAAAACCCATTTTATCCTGAGAATCATGCATAAAAACATCACATAAATAAGGGTGCATTAATTATTAAGATCTATTGATTCCTCTAACAATTATTAAAATTTAATGCACTAACATATAAACACCATAAGCTTCTGGTACGCCACGATGTGTGACATGTATACCACCTAATTTTGTTTAAATGTTACTTCGGTCCTATTACTAAACAATATGCCACGTTGGGGTGGACTATATTATTTTTCATAGCTAAGTGTATACCATCATCAAATCTTAAATTATTTGAAATCTATGGAACTTGGTACGCCACGATGGGTGGCATGTATACCTTCCAATATTCGTAATTTTGCCTTGAATAGAATACTTCAATTCAATATTCATCAATGGTTTGATTTCCAGGTAGTGGAGGAGTCACATCGGTCTCGCTTAAAACCCACAGCCTTACAAGTTCGATGAACCCGTTTTTGGCAAAATCGGCCCAAATCAGAAATAAAGAAAATCCGTATTTATTCCTTTCAAAATTTATTAATTTAAGAAGTTTGTTCTAGTAATTTCTATAACATTCTAGACACCATAAATTACATGCCACGATGGGTGACGTATATATAATTTATATTCGTCTTTATGTTAAATTACCTACAACCAATAATGGAGACCATGAGATTTAATTTCATATTAATTCCCTCTCCCACTTAGAATTTTTTTTATTAAAATTGAGGAATTTTAAAATTAAATGGGGCCCTATATTGTTATAATTATGTCTAATCATGCATTCAAAATACACACATAATTTTAGCAACATATAACATTTAATTAAAGCAATAAATAAAATTTATGTCCATGTCGTCCTAATTAAGTTAAACATGCAATTTTAAAAGAATTACACACATAATTAACGACACACATAATCAATAAATTGAAGCAATAATTAAAATTTAATGGAAAAAATTAAAATAAATTTTCCACTATTATGGCCCTTGAAAAAAAAATCCAGCTCTCAAAAAAAAATCTGCCCCAAGCGAGCCCCGACGCCCCAAGCGCGCCCCGACGCCCCCAACAGCCCCAGCAGCCCCAACAGTCCCAGCTGCCGCCGCAGCCCCAGCAGCCCCATGTAATCTCACAGCGGAACAAAAAACTACCGGAATTGATTTCTCATCGCACATAACTATTACAAAATACCCGGAACAATTACAAAAAAAATAGATCTAATACAAAACTAATTTTGTAAAATCTATTCTAACACGATCAACCCTCGTGTAAATTACAACCACGATTAAACCACGTGGAAACCAAAACAAAAATTAACCACGATTAAACCACGTGGGATCCAAACACATAATTAAAATATACATGGCCATAATAGTGGATTAACAACCTGCATCAAAAACAATACAAGCAAAACACTATATACACGCATATATAATTACGACATGGACATTATATCATAAAACGTAGAACCCATTACCAGGCTCTTGATACCAATTATTGGGAACCACGGACTTAGGGTGTTACTACGTTTTACGATGAAGATTACGAAAAGAGGATTACCTTGTTAATGGTTGATTCCACGCTCTTCTATTGTATTCCCAAATTCCCTTGAGCGAAGTGTGGCCTCCGTCTTCTCATGTTATCCTCTCTTCTTGCTCCTTGGTGGCTACAATATGTTTTCACACAATCCCAAGCAAGAAGAGAATAAGAATATATATAGGCTACAATAGGGACCATGGATAATTAGGTTGGGCCTTCTAATTACATCTTGAGCCTAGCCCAATGTAATTAAATATTAATTCAATCCACTAAAGAATTAATATTTGCACTACCTTTCCTAATACGGTAATTTAATTAATTCGGTTCCAATATTATTTGCTTATTAAATTCCCCATGTTTAAAATATCATATGTCCATTAATTAAATAAATTACTGATAATTTATTTAATTAATATCTTTTGTCCTTGATCATCCACTCAACCTTTATTTAATTATGCCAGAATAAATTTCACCTGCAGGGTTTCACATAATTAAATCTTTTTGAGCTTTCAAGGGGACATCATTAACCCGAATATTATCAGGACATGGATTCCTTCAATAAATAATATCCACCATGTATATAATTCCATCACCCAAAATATAATGATATAATTCAAAAGAATTATTTCATATATAAATCAAAGCATGTAAATAATATACACGTGTCAATTACTATTTCCGGATTAAGAACCTAAGCATTAATAATAACATATAATCTTAGTTCTCCTTCTTAATCAGTATTAAGGGAACAATTCTAAATTTGATCTTGTTCAATATACACAAAGTATACTAGTATTATTTATTAGTCAATATAAACTAATCTAAATAATACTACAGCCATACCAGTGGATTGTCCAACACCACCTGTACTGTGAACCTTATTATATTATATAACCGCATTTAACAATCTAATATTCTGTATCCCATTTGATACTAGATTGTTCACAATATATAATATTAGACAACATGTAAACATTCAAATGATTCTCAAATAAATTGGCCAGAAATAAATGTACATACTTCAAATAAATATTTTCAGTATACACTAACAGAATCATCCTCATCCTGACGATCATATACTTTTCTATTTCTATTACTACGAGTCTTTAGGGTTTCCTCATACCCAACTCCCTTATCATTCCTCAAACTCTATTGCCTTTATATTCCTATCCACTTCAGTTTCTTTTTATTTTCCTTTCTCTTATCATTATTTCATGAACCCACTAATCATTGACTTCAAACATCACATCGTTCTGGGATTCTTGTCATCCAAACGAATCTTGATAACTTTTATAACTTAGCTTCATAATTCATCATACTCGTCCGCCTTTGTTCTGGCTCTAAAGCTTTTACACTATCTCCATAACCTTGGGAATTACTTTCCCGAAAACAATTGATTAAACTTTAATCAGTTTATTCTAACCTCTGGCTCCGTGCCTTTCTTGGTCTTTCACCAGCGGGTGGTCTCTCTCTTAGGAGGGTAAGTGACAAAATTAGTCTTTTGCGCTTCATCAATCATTTAGAATATAAAATCATTTCTCTATTTCCTTTGTCCAGGCTCTTGCCTCGGCTAGGTCAACTTGTTCCTTGGAACTCTGAGAGCTTAGTGACTTAAAGGTCCTGAAAGAATTTCCCACTGCATTGTTTCCTCAGGGTGGTGTTTGGGAATAAAAGTATAATTTTTGTTTAGGCAGGTCCATGAATTGCCCCATAGGAGTACCATCTCAGTTCTCCCTATCTTGCTCGACTTCTGTTTTCTCAGTATGAAATGTTTCATCCTTCTCCCACAATCAGGGTTATCTTATACGTTAAAATCCTTATTTTCCATTTCATTATGTTATGGGTTCTTCTATCTTGATGTCAACCTCCCTGACTATCACGTTCAGGGTTTGCTCTAAATCTTATTCCTCAAACTAGCTTTCATCTAAGATCTCATCTTTAAGCTCTTGAACATTTGGAACCCAAATTCTGTAGGAATACCTCATTATTCCCTTATCATCTTTCTCGGTATTAATCTTTTATCAAATTGTTGGATCTCTTCCTTCATTCATCACTTTTTCTGGCACAATATGTTCTTTTCCGATAATTCGAACTATATTGCAATCTCAAACAGCTTTTCGGTACCGGCTCCGGTTACCTTCACTTCTATTTCCATTTTTTCAAAATCTCTTATAAACTCTCCCAAAGACATTATCATCTTGAATCTCTCCTTTTTACTAAGGGCATCAGCCACCACATTGGCTTACCCCGAATGATAAAGAATCTCCCAATCATAATTCTTGATCAGCTCTAACCACCTCCTCTAGCGCATGTTGAGCTCTTTCTGCGTGAAAATGCACTAGAGCACTTATGGCTTGTGTAAATCTCGCACTTCTCTCCCTACAAGTAGTGCCTCCAATCTTTAGGGCAAAGCTATTGCCACGAGCCCAAGCTCATGGGTGGGGATATCGAATTTTATATTCCCTTAATTATCTTGACGCGTATGCGATTACCTTGTTGTGTTGTATAAGAGCACCCTAATTCCTTATGCGAAGTGTCAATATAATTCACAAAATCTCCTTTTTCCATCCGGCAATGCCAACATAGGGGCCGTCACCAATCTTTGCTTCAAATCTTGAAAGTTGTTCTCGCATTTCTCTGTCCATTCAAACTTCTCAGTCTTACGAGTAAGCCGCGTTAAAGGGCCTACTATCTTTACAAACTTGAATGAACCTCCGGTAGTGACCGGCCAATCCTACCTCTGGTAGTTTCCCTAACCATGGCCATCAATTCCTCAGTGGTCCTTTATTCATTCTTGTCAGGATCCTCCACGGGATTCTTCTCAGCAACAATCCCTTCTAGGATAACATCCTCAGCCGCTACATCCTCAATATGAACATCATCCAGTCCCGTGTTAGGATGCTCTATCAGATCCATAATCTGATCTCCAATAAGTAATAAAACATCATCGCGTTGTTGCTCCTCAACCTCAGGGTTTGGAGTCCCACTACCATATACGATAACGAACTACGCTTCTATCACGATATTTATAAGGGTTCCCATAAGGGTTTTAACTGTCAGTACTACGTTAGGTAGTCCGACTATGAACTTGGCAAGAGTTCTTATTATCTTAGTGAACTTATTATTTTAATGTCACATCATCTCTGAGGTTTATAACGCTTAGCTCTGATACCATTTCTGTAACACCCCCAAATCCGGAGTCGGGGATCCGGGTTGTCACGAGTTCCATTTCCCTTAATAACACTTAATCTTAATAAACAACCAACTACTACATACTGTAACCCCACAATATACACACACACCACAAGTTATAGTCTCAGAGATGAATACCAAAAAAATAGTACAAGTCGCTTTATTCCACAATTGTATGTCATTACACCTTAAAAGGGTTTCTGAATAAATTTACATTTCCTTGCCATTATTACAATTCATAAATATACATAAGTCTGGTACATCAAAAGTTGAAAGCCTAGCCTATTGGTAGATCCTACCTCGGCTATAATGGCATCAACGCCTACAGGAAACTGCGGAACATTTCCTAACCGCTTGCGAATCGGGAGCTTGGTCCTATTCATCTTTTCTATCTGTTGTTGTGTGATGAAGAAGAAAGCAAGGGTAAGCAACAAGCCCACCGAAATAATATGTATAATAATTAACAATACATGAGCATTCTCATAGTACTCATGAAAGTCTTGGTTAAGAAGAATTGAACCAAGTTTGATATCTTATATACTTATAAGATATTCAGTATATATACTTATATACTTTTCAAAATCTTGGAAGTCCTCTTCCATGCCTAATATACACAGAGTTCCAGTTTATAACTGTATAAAAATATCGTTGCAAGGTGATCTCATATATCTAACCTTGTCTCAACGTTTTTGTGAAAATCTTTGTCATGCATAAGATAATCATTAACCAGATATAAGTTTAAAAGATGAAGTTACAAGATACTCCAATATACTTATATCTTTTCCAAATACTACTTGAACTACCACCGTTCAAGTTATAATCAGTTTCAAAAGTTCATCACACTAATGAGACTACAAGACAAGATTTGAATAGATTCAATCTTTGAATATCATTATAAATAATGAAGTTACGAGGTACTTCATTAAGTCCCGATATATATATACACTTATATATATATACATTTCATACACTCCTTGAAAACCTCTGTTATGAAAATTATAAACAGAGTTGCAATATCCAATGAATTTGAAAAGGAGAAAACCTTGGCATAAACCAGATATCTTGCTGATCAGGAAAAGATACCAATAAGTAACATTTTCTACTAGTAGATGGACGAATTCCCCACTGGTCATCACCCTGGCCGCAATAGGACCTTATGCTGGACTGCCACTCAGCTACTTACGCATTTGATGGACTCCCACTGAGCCACTTACACTTTCATGGACGCCCATTGAGCCCATGTTGCTTATACCAACTCAATAGATGGACTTACTTCCCGAACGTTGGGTAACTAATCAATTCATTTATCAAAACAGCAACCTATAAAATACATCACAGAGCCGGATCCCTCAGGTTTTGAGCGAGTATTTAAATCCCCTTTGAAGAAAGATCTTAAATATAAAAATGAGTTTTGGGATCCGCTCTAACTTTTAAAATCATTTTGAAGACTCGAAAACATTTTTAAGAATGTTTGGAGTAATGCTGATTTAATGAAATAAATCAGTCCCGATATATTAGAAAATATCTGAATATTATTATTTAAATAATATTCCCATAAGGATAATCTCTATATAAATAATTTGAAGTAGAAGTTTTAAAACTCATACTTGAAATGAATATTAAATAACCAAAGATATACTTATACGAAAGTACTATCTTTATTTGAATAATCGAAAATAAGTTTGATTATCGAAACATTATTCTTTAATAAAATAAAGAATATTATTTAGTAAATAATCGGAGTCATAAGTCCTCGAATGAATATTTAAAATAATATTTATTAAATAGAATAAATAAAGTCATAAATCCTCTAATGAATATTCAAAGTAATATTCATTAAATAGAATTAACAGAGTCATAAGTCCTCGAATGAATATTCCAAGTAATATTCATTAATAAAAATAAAGTTATCGAATAAACCTTATTCGATTAATAGTTTTGAAAACTATATCTATATATATATATATAAATATATATATATATATAATATACTCTGCAACATCGACTCCCGGTTTAGAAATATGTTCACCTTTGGGTCCCCTATACTAAGGGTATACGCAACTACTGCTTATCTCTAGCATACGTATTATGCAACTTATAAGGATTTGAATCAAAAATTAGATATCAATATTATGAAACAGACATGCATATATACCATATCAGCATGCTCCAATATATCACAAAATTTGCTAATAACATTCATGCACTTATCACAAGATAATGCATATACATATATACATCACAACAACAGTATAACGGGTAGAAAACTTGTCTGAGTGCTCCGGGGTAGACTTAAGCTTAGAGTGGGTCCAGTAACCTATGAACAACAACATAAGCTGGAATTAAACCATGGTCGCTTAAGAAACTAGACCTTATCCACTTAGACCCTAACATTCGCTTATACGCTTAACAATTTGCATTAATCGTTCGCACACCCTCGGCTCCACTAATTTTAATAAACTAATCATTTAGAATTTTAAGGCGATTCTTTCGCGAGTACCCTAACAACTGCCTAATACACTTTACATAATTGTTTCATACTCCAATTAGTCATTTGAGGGCCTTAACCAAGGTTTCAAAGTAAGGCGAGGGGTAATGGTTCGTTCGCGAAAGGACGTTACTTAAAACGGTCGTTTCTCCTAAACCGTACATCGAAACCAAGTGATCCGCATATCAAAACGAAGCTTACGACATGCTCTAGCTAAACATGGCAATGTTACCGATTGTTTATTGAGTTTTCTGTCCTGAACATTAAGAACAAGCAGTTGAATAAAAATGGGCATTACGACGGCTATATTTACAAGTTTTCCAAGTTTCTCACTACACCAAAACCTCACCAAACAACCCACAATCATTAACACATCAAAACCTCAACTAAATAATACTATACCAGTCCTTATTCTTCAGATTCTTCATCTCAACCAACCACAATCAAGTTTTATTAACTATATCAAGATTCATTCACCAAATCACTCCAAATCCAAATCAAACTACTAATAATCAAAGGTCATGCTTCTCATTTAGAAAACCAACCATCAAAATCACTAATAATCAAATTAAAGGATAGGGTTTGAAGTTTATACCTTCCTTGGGAGGTGTTAAGTTGCTAGGAAGCCTTAGGGAGCCTCCTACAAGCTTGATATTTCCAAAGAAATCAAGAACACAAAGTTAGGCTTTGAAGTTTCTAAAAGTCCGATTGAAAGAACTGTAAAACTGAGGGTCTTACCATGCTTATTTGGATGAGACTTGTGAACAAGAGTTGTAGGCCATCGCAATACCTTTCTAAAGAGCTATAGAACATAGTATTTGAGTGAGTATTGAAGGAGATATGGTAGTTTGAAGTTGCTGCTCTGGTTTTGGTCGAGAGTTTTTGTTCTTGGAAAGCAAAAGTCAACTTCTAATTTGTGTTTTGTGATTTGTTCTTCCTTATATTGGTTGTTTTGTTTTTTTATTGATTAATTAACCTTTTAACCATGGTAAATTTTGTGTGGTTTATAATCAACCAACACTTCCTTCCCTTTTTGGTCATGCTTATGTCATCTGCTTATGTCATCTTGTTACACTTGTCTTCCTCTTGTTGGTGTGATGACATCATCGTCCATTAACCTCTTTGCTTAACCCCTAATTACTTGGCTAATGACCGCTGATCTGTTATACGGTTCACTTAACTTTCGTTCTCGTTTATTGTTTGAGGGATCATACCCGGGATCTTATTACTTGGGTTCCCCTAAACCTTTCTCAATATTTTATATTCCATTTATGATCCTCTCTTATAATCCTTGAATTAAATCCTTTTAATCATGTTACCTTATACTCAATTCTTTCGGTATCTGGTCGATTTTTGGGAAAAATCAAAGTGTTCGAATTTGGATTCTGACGATCTTTACATACACTTATTTACTTTATGGAATATTAATACGATCTTAGAATTTCCATAACTGTACTCCTATATAGCGTGGTCTGATAATTTTCCTTAATCAGCATCATCAACAAAAGTTACTATTCATTCGTGTTTCAAAAATTCCAAAAAATTGGGGTTATTACAAAGCAATTGACAACAACATGCACTACACCATAAATGACCTACAGCAACACCAAGAAAATGTTACAACAGGCCCAAAAGAGTGTTACCACAGCCAGAAAAAGGCCTAAGGTAAAATTTAAGTTGCTTTTTTTCGAGTTACCTTTGGCCCCTAAGGTAACATTCTTTTACCCTGATGCAACCTTGAATTTTATGTTACAATAGGCTTCAAAGGTAACATTAAAGTATGTCTATAGTATCACACTATACATGTTACCTTTGCACTTAAAATTTGCAAAAAAAAATGGGCCCCACATGTAAGGCCACTGTGGGCCCCACATGTGGGTCACCAAATCATTGTAACATTTTTTTCCCTACTATAACCATTTTATAATAATTTGTATTATATTATACTAATTTATTTGTAATATTGAAGTACCAAATGTAACATATTTCTCAAAAAAAATTGACATGATTTGTTTGTAAATTGAACATGCCATAAACCTGTTTTTCATACAAGTCAACAAAATAAGCAATTCAAACAACCAAACAAAGAATCTGTATGCATCTTCACGTTATTTAGCTCCAATTACGATATTTAAGAACATGATTATTCTTTGTTCTCCTTGAAAGAATCTGTATGAATCTCCTTATTTTATCATCTCTTCCGATTACTGGATCAAGCTTTCCTGACCTTGCCATACAAGTACATGAGAGTCTACCAGTGTGAATGAAAAGGACTCTTCTCCCTTACCATTTGGTTGGATTCCCATCCATATGCTTCATCATTCCATAAGCAGCTTTTCCACTACAAGTAACACATAATGTAAAAATTTCAGAAACCAAATAAATAACCTTTGGTAAAACCACAACTGTCACAAAATTTAACAAGAGATATTTTCATTTTACATTTTACTAAAATAGGCATTAGTTTATATGGACCACTCTTTAAATACATAATCATAAGAATCATCTACTATATTGATTTAGTTAGTGGTATATATAAATTAATTTCTGGACAACTATATACTCTTTGCACCAGGCAACCTTGAAACCTATGAAATTTTAGTTCTTCTAACCAAATAAATAGCCCTTTTTTCTTCATAATTTATGCACTAAGAAATTCTAAAATTATATATTATAGTATAGTCAATAGTCCCAAAAACAGTTTTAAAGCAGCTATATCATAAGCCCTGTGGACATAGAAACAGTCATTTTGAGTAAAAGTAAAGCCACAGAATCGACTAAACAAGACCAGTGAACTTATGATAATCGGAACCTAGCAGTTTCAATCTCATTATCAAATAACCCCAGATAGATATACCTGCAGAAAACAACATACAATTATAAACTACATTCAGCATAAATATAATTTAACAATCTACAACTATATCTCACTTCTTGCCAAGAAACTGTCCCATTCGGGCCTCCCACCGACCACATTTATGTAAGGTGACTCCCCGGTATTTTGAAGACCCCTCGAGAACCCTGAGCTATGTCGTCGTAGTATATGCACAAATTCTTCCTTTGTCAGGTTCTTCATCTAC
Source organism: Apium graveolens (assembly GCF_009905375.1). NCBI lineage: Eukaryota > Viridiplantae > Streptophyta > Magnoliopsida > Apiales > Apiaceae > Apium > Apium graveolens. The sequence continues at coordinate 185,340,094 of NC_133649.1, read as the reverse complement.
ATAAGACACTCAAATTCCTCCGAATTAACTTTCTCAGACTCAAATGACAGTATAAAACCAACACCAGCCTACCTGAATAAGGTCATTTTCATAATCACTAACAAGAAAATTGATATCAGCACCAGTTCCGCGGAACTTAATGGCAGCTCGATCATACGCCCTAACATCAGAAACCACTCTCAGAAATACTAATTCAACACGACGATTATTTACGTAGCTGCTGTTAAGTGAGTTCAGTTGTTACCTAGCTGCAGCATGTGCAGTATCAAATCCCCCTTCAATCCAAGCATATACATAGATCAAAAGACAACATAATCAATATTAATCGATCCGAAAAATTGCAGATAAATCTAAACCAGAACAATCAAGACTCGGTACTAAAAAAAATTCTCACCTAAATAAACTTGTTTTCCACAATCCCTTCAAAACACAAAAAAAAACATAGAAATGTTAAATGCAGTACGAAACTCACAAAATCATAAATAAGATTATCTAAAAATATAGTTTCCAATTGTCAAACACAAGATTAACTAGAAATACATATAGCATTCGCTAATTTCAGAAACAAATGGTTTGTACCTGTATATAAACAAAGATAAGGTCTATAATAAGTATTGTATGAATATGAAGAAAATGGTATATGTCTTTAACACTACAGCAAGGCTCCGTCATCTCTAATTTAGCAGCAACACGACCAACGCAACTCTCAACAACATTGTTAAGAAAGACTAATGGGGTTTTACCAATTAACTGTTCCACAAACAGCCAGAATTCAATCACAAACAACAGAATACATACAAACTATGAACAGAGAGAGATAGGGAGAGAGAGGGAGATAGATACAGGAAGAGAGGGAGAGAGAGATACACAGAGAGATGGAGAGAGAGAGAGAGAAATACACAGAGAGAGGGAGAGATAGAAGGAGGGGGAGAGAGAGATACAAAGAGAGAGAGAGAGAGAGAGAGATACACAGAGGGAGAGGGAGAGGCGGGGACGCGAGGGAGAGAGAGAGAGAGAGAGAGATGCGGGGGCGCGAGAGGGAGAGAGAAAGATAAAGGAGATTACGGGTTTATCGGGGACGATTTATTTGCCGATGGGGAGACCCGTTCTGGATCGGAGACCAAGTGATGAGTGGGTTGAACGTCAAATGACGTTGTTTGTTACCATAATACGTGATAGTGAAACCCGTGATTTGTTTGAAGCTCGAATCTGAGAGAATATAAAACCCTAGCTCGAATCATCGATCTGTAGATTCAGTTCAATTGACAGCGGAGAGAAAGTGTGTGAGAGTTGTTTAGAGAGAGAATATAGAGAGAGATAACTTGTCTAAAATTTACCCGGGCTGTCCAAAAAATGGCTCTTCTTCAAAAAATTTGAGCCTGCTTTATCCGCTTGATGATGAGCCCAACGAAAGCCCAACATTGTTAATTTTATTTTTATTTTTATTTTTTAATAAATTTTTAAGATTAAATAGTGTTCAAATATTTTATAAATAAAAAATTATCAATTACTAATTAGTACAAGAATCACGTTCGTGACACACATTTTATATTTCACTCCTCCTTTACAGTAATTCACAGAGTTAAGAGCTATCTTAGTGGAGCTGGCATAGCTAGAGACTTTGGCGCATCCCAGGTGCTTTTCAAAGATGGCACAAGGCTCGTCTTAACACTAAATTGTATATCATATAATCCTAGAACAATGATTTTGTGTATTTACACTATCAGTAGGCAAAGCATTATCACAAGAATTTAATTAAAATCAGAGCGCTGCTAGTAACCTGACATTGTGAAAATCATTAAAGCTAATTCCTAAACTTATATTTTACCTAAGTATAATAGATAGGGGAAAAGAGTTCCCATATACGCACAAACGCTAGTGAATGTCGGTCTTTAACTTCCCTTTGACGATTGTCTCAACACTAATATATTTATGTTCTCAGACCTTTGAAATTTATATTCCCATCAACATAAAAACACATCTAAAAAGTAACTTATTTTTTCATGTAAGTCAATAATATATAATATTTCACAGAATATGCCTTGCAGGATCAAAACTACATGTCAGTAAAGTCTTTAAGTTAACCAAAATGAGATACACTTTCTGTTTTCACAAAATAACAAGTTACAAATGCAAAATTTATGAATTTAATCTTTTTATTGAGGAATTGAAACCAGATTAAAAATATATATAATAACATGTGTAAGAAAACCTCATTTTACCAATGTAGTAAATGAAAACTGTAGCAAGGATACAAATAATTTTTTTTGAACCAATACCTGGCTTCCAACTGAATAACTTGGAGCATATAAACCTAACTTATCATGGCCATAACGAGTGTAGAAGAAAATCAGGAAGAAGTTGATCCTTTCAATTTTTTGATTCTATGTTGCCCGGACTCTAGTGTTTAGACCTTACACTTGGGCTCAAACACAATTACCACTTCCTCATTGTTACAATGCATGCAAAACTATGTTACTCAGACTTGTCTAGAAGTTTCCGACATGGACACGATTACAAGTATTGGACTCGACAATATTTCTAAAAAAATATACATATTTTTTGCCTAAAATAAGTGTCCGAGTCGGGGTGTTCATGAACAAGTGTTGAATGTCCGATATGGGTAATCGAAGGTAAAATGAAAAATTCGAGTAATATAGATTCAAAATATAAAAATTGATCTTACACAAGAATGGATAAACAAATGTTGATTTTTTCCATAATTTACACAAGTAATGAACATTTACTTAAGTTACACAACTTTTTTAATGCCACCAAAAGTGCAAAATTTGTAACTACTGTTTAACGAAACTAAAACTCTAGATGTAAGTAATATTTTATTTCAAAAAATAAAATAAAATGGTCAATTACAATAATAATTATCAGTTTTAAGTTTAAAGCTTTAATTGCTCCAAATCATGAAGTCATGTCACATACATCCATTGTCAATAAATGTAACTCACATACAAAATAAACTTTAATTAACATTGAAGTAATAGTAAGGGGATGCACTTTAGAAGAAAAATATCTCCATACTCATAAAAAACAAACGATAATGATCAAGCAGAAATTATACTATAGTTGATTGGATCAGCGCCTTGAGGCTTAATATGACACACAAACACTATCTTTGTCCCCGACTATGACGGTTCTCCCAACTCCTTATAAATCGAGCATTACTCCTCAAGTAATTTGTATGATTTCTAAGTCATTTTAAGCCAAGAAAAAGGAGCTCTGTGACGAGGAACATAAGATAAAGGCAGCCGAAGAGAAGCAATTTTGGGCCTTCAGCACCTGGGCAGGTATTTTTCATTCTGTATGTGGGCAGTTTTTTCTCTCTGTATGTATAGTTGTATACACTAAAAGTTGCATATTTTGTAAGCAAGTTAAATCTAACAATCAATATATCATATATGACCAAAAAAATGAAATGGGTACATCCTTTTCTACAACACAATCATTTTTTAACCGTGTGTTTATTAAATATAATCAAATTTTCTATATAGACTATAGAGATTAAAGCACAAAATGACTTTATGTATATATTGGCTAAAATTATACCGCAGAACATAAACCTTTAAACCTATTGCGAAATGTGGCATGATTTCGAATTAAAGATTTGATAAGTACCCTTTTCCGTCAAATCAGAAATCGCCACATATGGCATGATCACTGCTTGATTTTGACTTCGGCTGAGCCAAACCTAACCCAACTCACGGTCCGACCCTATATACCTATCAAATCAATAACCTCAGTCATAAAGCGGACAAAACTAAGCAAGCTGTCAAGACATCTTTTGTCCACAACAGATCAGAATCACCCCAAAGCCGTAATCACACGACGGAGCTGATTTTAGAACTTATCATTTGGCGCTATAAGGAGGGGGTAAGAAACCACTCCACCCGAACAACGTAACTTTCCAGCAACATACAAAGGAACCAAGAACCATGGCAAAAACACGATCAAAAAATAACCTAACCAACAGCGCGGAAGACTAAGTCCTCGTTGAAAATCTCACACCTTTAGGGTGCACAATGCCCCCCAGCATAACGCTCCCTCAATTCTAGCCGATGACTGAACCTCCATCCCTGCTGGAAATCAGATTAACCCACAGCGACGTTTCACCTTACCTCCAAGACCCCAAATCAGCAAGAACTACAAGTCAACCTTCGAAGGGAAAAGGTGAACAGGAAAAGGTAGGAGAAAAAAAAAAGCACATCGAACACCAGCTCGATAACACAAGGAAAATAAAAGAGGTCCAGCTAATTGAAATATATGACCCAAACCACGAAGATCCCTCAAGGATGGAAGCCAACCTGAAAAGATGCTTAAACAAATATGAAAAGCCCGTGCTCACTCCCGCCATCAAGACCAAAATGATCAAGGTCATTCAAGGCGATCCTTCCAAGAAAATAAGTATCGGCGCGAGATTATAATCAGAATTCAAAGAAGGCTAACCAACATACTATGCGAATACACGGACATCTTCGCATGGATCCCAAATGACATGCCAGGGTTTGACCAATCCGTAGTCATGCACAGGTTAAACATGGACCCAAAAAGGACACCAAAAATCCAAAAGAGAAGGACCTTCACCCCGGAAAGACAATGGTTCATTGACGTAGAAATTGATAAAATACTCTCAGCGGACCTTATTGAAATTCGATGGCTCGATAGATAAAATAATATTCTAACTGTCAAGGTTAATGGGACAGTCTCTTATGCAAATGGGACAGTCCCTTTACAAATGAGACAGGGTATGGGACAATCTCTTTTAACTGCAGAAAGTAAATTACTGAAATATAAATGCAGTAATAAAGAAATTAAACAATGCAGAACACCAAGAGTTTTCACTTGGTTCGGCCCCTACACCTAGTCTATGGCCTACATCCAAGTCCCCATGCCAACTAGCATAGAGAATGTATTATATCAACTTTAATAAAAGAACTTACAGTCTTTTCCTTGATTACAAATATAGCACCTGAAAGAAACCCTTTCCCAAGCTACCTTGCTACCTTGCTACCTAGCCCACTGCTATTCCTTAGCCTTCTAGCTACCTTGCTATACTTTGAAATCAAGCTTGCCACAACCCGACACAAAGTTGATATGAATACACGAGTACAAGAATAAACAAATTGATTACAACTCAAACTAGGCTTCTTGTTTCACTGGATATTCAAGAGATATAAAACAAGAATGGTGTTTCAGATTATAAAGATAGAATATGGAATCATTAGGTGTAATCTGAAAACATGAGATGTGTCTTTTTCTTAGAAAGAATATTCAAGAGAATGGAATAAGAAGAGTTTTTCAGAGAATAAAGATATAACGTGGAATAAGCACTCTTTTTTTTTTGAATCTGAGAAACAAGATGTGTATTTATATACAAAAAATCTAACGGGTTTGATTTTCAAAACAAAGAAGAGATAAGATTTGATAATCTATTTGTTTGAAAATATTTGAATGAAAAACTAATATGTTAGTGTTTGAAAAAGATAAACCAAGTAAAAGATAAGTTTTGAAAGATTCAAACTTGGTTTATAGGATAGGGTTGTTGAGATAAGATTTATCCAGTCAAATAGAATTACACCAAACCCTATCACTTACAACAACTAAGACCCATAATCTGCATTTTCCACGTACATCTTGAATTAGGTCATCATCATAAATCTGCAAATCAACATTCTCCCCCTTTTATGATGATGACAAAGAGAACAATTGCTCCCCTTATCAAAAACACTTTAAGCTCTGTTCAAGATGTTAGTAACAAGAAAATAGCATATGCAGATTATATCTTTATGCTATGCAACAGATATAACAATTAATATAGAACCAAATGAATAACAACTCTTTCTCCCCCTCAACATCATAAAAGGGACAAAAGAATTAATCACACAAGGAGCACATACCAAGTTCTCGACGCATCAAACAAAATCTATCTTCAGCTAAGGGCTTAGTGAAGATATCTGCACGTTGTTTCTTAGTAGAAATATAAATAAGTTCAATATTACCTTTAGAAACATTATCTCGTAGAAAATGGTGACGAACATCAATATGCTTAGTACGAGTATGCATAACAGGATTTTTAGAGATATTAATTGCAGAGGTATTATCACAATAAATAGGAATATTTGAGTAAGAAATACCAAAATCCTGCAATGTTTGTTGCATCCACAAAATTTGAGCACAGCAACTTCCAGCTGCAATGTACTCTCCTTCAGCTGTAGAGAGAGCTACTGAAGTTTACTTTTTACTATGCCATGCAACTAAACAATCTCCTAAAAATTTACAAGCACCACTTGTGCTTTTTCTATCAACCTGTGACCCTGCATAGTCAGCATCTGAAAAACCGATTAAGTCAAAGGAAGAGGAGCTTGGATAAAATAATCCCAAGTCACTCGTACCTTTCAAATATTTAAAAATACGTTTAACGGCATTCAAATGAGATTCTTTAGGTTGAGATTGAAAACGAGCACACAAGCATACACTATACATAATGTCAGGTCGTGAGGCAGTTAAATATAACAATGAACCAATCATACCTCGAAATTTAGTGACATCTACAGGTGTACCTTGTTCATCCTTTGTAAGCTTAACTGAAGTACTCATCGGAGTTGATTTAGGTGTGACATGATCAAGTGCAAATCTTTTGAGTAGATCCTTTATGTACTTGCCTTGGTGAATAAATATTCCTGCATTAGACTGATTAATTTGCAAACCTAGGAAGTACTGCAATTCACCCATCAAACTCATATCGAATTCCTTATGCATGCAATCAGAAAACCACTTACACAAAGATTCGTTAGAAGATCCAAATACTATATCATCAACATAAACTTGTACTAAGAGAAAGTTATCACGTTTATGAAAAATAAAGAGAGTTGGATCGAGTGTACCACGAATGAAACCATTGTTCACAAGAAATTGACTGAGATGTTCATACCAACAGCGAGGGGACTGTCTCAATCCATAGACAGATTTCTTGAGCTTGTAAACATAGTTAGGGTACTTCTCGTGAATGAAACCTGGAGGCTGCTTCACGTAGACTTCTTCCTTGAGATAGCCATTTAGAAATACGCTTTTGACGTCCATCTGATAAAGCTTGAATTTCTTGTGAGCTGCAAAAGCCATTAAGATTCAAATAGCTTCTAAACGAGCTACTGGAGCATATGTCTCGTCGTAATCGATTCCTTCTTGCTGATTGTATCCCTGAGCAACCAAACGAGCTTTATTTCGAATGATATTTCCATCTTCATCTTTCTTATTCTTGAAAACCCAACGAGTACCAATGATCTTGGCATCCTGAGGAGGTGGGACGAGTTCCCAAACATCACAACGCTCGAACTGGTTCAATTCCTCCTGCATTACAACAGACCAATGTTCGTCTGCAACTGCTTCTTGAGCATTCTTTGGTTCGAATTCAGCAACAAAAGCACAGAATGCACATAGATTATGAAGTCTGCTTCGAGTGGAAATCCCTTGATCTAAATCAGTAAGAAGATTATCTGGTGGATGATTCTTCACAGTCCTAGAAGATTTAGGAAGTTGAATATTACTCATTTCTTCCTCATTAGAATTGTCTGCTTGGAAATGAATAGGAGTTGTCTCATTCAAAAGAGACTGCCTCATTTCCGCTTGTGAAGATTTATCCAGAGGAGTAACAGAATTCACATTTGAAATACTATCGGGAGTCTTCGGAGAGCCAGAAGATTCATCTGAAGCTTGAGTAGATCCTGAAGAATTATCAGAGAACTGAGATGAACCTGGAGAGTCTTGACTGTATGATTTGTCAGAATGAGACTGACTCTTTTCAGAATGAGACTATCTCATTTGGGAATGAGACGATAGATCCGCAGTGTCTTCATCAATTTGAGATATATTCCTTGAGGATTCATTGAACGCAATATTGATGGATTCTTCTACTTTGTTCTTGACAGAATTATAAACACGATAAGCTTTGCTTATTGTAGAATATCTAAAGAAGATTCCTTCCGTAGATTTCACATCGAACTTGCCTCGATTATTTTGAGTATCTAAAATAAAACACTTGGAACCAAAAACTCGAAAATAACTAATGTTAGGAGTCCTTTTCTTAAGCAATTCATATGGTGTTTTAAGCAAAATAGGACGAATAAGTACACTATTTAAAACATAACAGGAAGTGTGTACCGCTTCAGTCCAAAATTTTCTTGGAAGCTTACTCTCATGCAGTAGAGTTCTGGCAGTTTCCTGTAAAGTTCTGTTCTTGCGTTCTACTACTTCGTTCTGCTGAGGAGTTCGAGGAGCTGAGAATTCATGAGTGATTCCTCTTGATTTGCAGAAGGTTGTGAAATCATTCTCGAATTCACCTCCATGATCACTACGAATAGTCTTGAGCTTAAATGAATACTTAGTCTCAAGGTTAGTAATAAGATCCTTAAACTCAACAAAAGCTTCATCCTTAGTTCGTAAAAATAATACCCAAGTAAAACGAGAATAATCATCAACTATAACAAAGGCATAATTCTTACCTCCCAAGCTTACGTACCTTTCTAGACCGAAAAGATCTAAATGAAGAAGCTGCAAAGGAACAGAAGTTGATACTTTATTCTTAGGAGTAAAGGAAGTTTTCACCTGTTTTCCAAGTTTGCAAGCTGAACAAGGTTCTATTTTCTTGTACTTCTGCTTTGGTAGACCTCGAACCAGATCATGAGAGGATATCTTCCGAAGAAGATCCATATGAACATGGCCTAGACGTCGATGCCAAAGATACTGCTGATCTTGAACAGTAGCAAGACAAATTTCCTCATGCTGTTCATCAAAATCTAACACGAAAATATTTCCTTTTCTTTTGGCAACTAAAGAAAATTTGTTAGTCTTAGTACCAATATAACATACATCCTTATCGAACTTAACCTTATGACCAGCATCAGTGAGTTGACTTACACTAATAAGATTATATTTCAAACCATCAACTAAACGAACATTAGAAATAGCAAACCTGTCATTACCAATGGTACCTTTTCCAATAATTCTGACGGTGTTTGAATCTCCAAGAGTAACTAAGCCACCTTCCTTGGCAACTAGAGATAGAAACTTGGATTTATCACCTGTCATGTGACGTGAACAACCACTGTTGATGATCCATTTATTTCGCGGAACATGGACCTTCAAACAAACCTGCAAGAATTGATTTATCACTTAGGTACCCACTTAACCTTGGGTCCTGGTTGGTTAGTATCACAAATCTTATATAAATGTCTATCTGATTTCTTAATCCACATCTGAACAATATTAACAGAAGTATTAGCAGATTTATATCTAGTAGACGATTTATAAGATGAGTTAGAGAAGTGGTCCTTGATACCACATAATCTAGATTAAGCTGTAGGGTGGCTAGCTTTGCCACAATCTTGACATTTCTCATAAGGCATCTTATATTTCATAGGAGCTCGCTTATAACCGCCTTGAAATGCACGTTTCTTGATTGACTCACATCCTAAACCTCCTTTATCAAGAGAAGATTTTTGTTCACCAAGAAGAGCATTCAAAGTTCCTTCTCCATGAAAACATTTAGCTAAATCCTTTTCAAGCTGTTCGACTTTCTGCTTTAATTCAGGAACCAAGGGATCAGGAGCACTGTCTTCTTTAACGGTTTCTGGATCAACAGATATTGACTCTTTCTTCAAGGCTTCAAGGCATACATCCTTCATCTCAATCTCATTTTTGAAATATTGATTTTCTTCAGTGAGTTTTGAAACCCTTTCAAGCAATGATTTGTTCTCAGCAACTAGGGCTTCTTCCTTCATGGGATCATCCATTTCACTAAGAACTTCACTTAAAGCTTGCTTTAAATAAGCATTCTTTTCTTTCAACTTCTTAACCTGGACCTGCAAATTTAAAATAGATGGAGATATATTTGAATTATACTTAATATTCTGTACCTCATCATTATCACTGGAGTTGTCCTCTAGTCCTGCAAAACAAAGTTGAGCAACTTCATCGTCTGAATCGATCTCCACGTCAGATTCATCATCACTCCAAGTAATTAATGCCTTCTTTTTGTTCTTCAGCTTGTAGCAGTCCTTTTTGAAGTGCCCTTTCTTTCCACACTCAAAACAAGTATCCTTGCTTTGATTCACTTTAACCTCCTTGCTCGGATTAGATTTGAAGTCCTTCTTCAGAAACTGTGACTTCATAGGTGAGGAGCTTCATCTTCTTCATCATATCTATGTAGCTAATTTTCGAATTCTTCCAATTCACTGAACAGTGTTAGAGTATCCATAGTCGAAAGCAGTGTTGAATCCTGCAGAATGGTAACCTTTGGAGCAAACTTCTTTGGCATTGCTCTGAGGATTTTCCTATTAATCTCAGATTGAGGAATGATCCTTTCCAGAAGTGAGATGGAGTTCATCAATGTCAGAAACCTCCCTTGAGCATCTCGCACGCTTTGATCTCTTTCCAACCTGAAACCTTCATAGTCACTCATTAGCATACTTAATTTTACTTCACGTACCTTAGACGTGCCTTCGTGGCTGACTTTGATCGTATCCCAAATCTGCTTGGCAGTAGTACATGCTGAAACTTTTCTTAATTCTGTAGCTACCATGCCATTGAGAAGTGAGTTCATAGCTTTCGCATTGGAATTCATTGCGTTCACTTCTTCGGGAGAGAGATCCTTGAGAGATTTTGGCTTCCCTTCTTTCATAGGAATTGTGAAACCATTTTCTACAGCATCCCATTCAAATGCATCACGCTGGAGAAAGATTTTCATCCGAAACTTCCAGTCATTGTAGTTTTCAGCACCATGAAGCAGTGGTGGATAATTGTTTGAATACCTATCTGGTTGAGCCATGGATCGCTAGCAAAATAAACACTAAAAAGAGAATTAAATGCACCTGCTCTGATACCAAATGAAATTCGATGGCTCGATAGATAAAATAATATTCTAACTGTCAAGGCAAATGGGACAGTCTCTTATGCAAATGGGACAGTCCCTTTACAAATGAGACAGGGTATGGGACAGTCTCTTTTAACTGCAGAAAGTAAATTACTGAAATATAAATGTAGTAATAAAGAAATTAAACAATGCAGAACACCAAGAGTTTTCACTTGGTTCGGCCCCTACACCTAGTCTATGGCCCACATCCAAGTCCCCATGCCAACTAGCATAGAGAATGTATTATATCAACTTTAATAAAAGAACTTACAGTCTTTTCCTTGATTACAAATATAGCACCTGAAAGAAACCCTTTCCCAAGCTACCTTGCTACCTAGCCCACTGCTATTCCTTAGCCTTCTAGCTACCTTGCTATACTTTGAAATCAAGCTTGCCACAACCCGGCACAAAGTTGATATGAATACACGAGTACAAGAATAAACAAATTGATTACAACTCAAACTAGGCTTCTTGTTTGACTGGATATTCAAGAGATATAAAACAAGAATGGTGTTTCAGATTATAAAGATAGAATATGGAATCATTAGGTGTAATCTGAAAACATGAGATGTGTCTTCTTCTTAGAAAGAATATTCAAGAGAATGGAATAAGAAGAGTTTTTCAGAGAAAATAGATATAACGTGGAATAAGCACTCTTTTTTTTTTGAATCTGAAAAACAAGATTTGTATTTATATACACAAATCTAACGGGTTTGATTTTCAAAACAAAAAAGAGATAAGATTGGATAATCTATTTGTTTGAAAATATTTGAATGAAAAACTAATCTGTTATTGTTTGAAAAAGATAAACAAAGTAAAATATAAGTTTTGAAAGATTCAAACTTGGTTTATAGGATAGGGTTGTTGAGATAAGATTTATCCAGTCAAATAGAATTACACCAAACCCTATCACTTACAACAACTAAGACCCATAATCTGCATTTTCCACGTACATCTTGAATTAGGTCATCATCAGAAATCTGCAAATCAACACTTATGTGTGAGGTCACATACCCCAAATGGGTGATAAACGCGGTCCTTGTCAAGAAGGCGAACGGAAAATAGAAGGTGTGTATGGAGTACACCCACCGAAATGACATGTGCCCAAAGACCCATTCTCACTTACAAGCATCCACCAAATTATTGATGCAAGAGCAGGGAACCTAATGCTAAGCTTCACTACGTCATGGATGGCTTTCTGCCACATGCCGGTAGTGTAGCCATAAGTTAAAAAATATTATTATAGGGCCAAAATTAGCTAAGTCAATGTTTCCTTCATGTTAAGTTTTTGGATGTCATATTTGCTCTCAAAGGTAACATATTTATGAGTTATAGCAACATGCAAATAAACGTTGGCATAGAGGGCTATGATAACATCTTGGGAGCCCTCTAGCAACAAAATTGTGTTACCGAAAGGAATTAATTTTAAAAGAAAATATGGGCCCCGCATGTGGTCGGGTGGGACCTACTGGTAACCATAATAATAATGCATTTCTTATACAACAAATTCGAGTTGATAATTAAATTCTATACTTTAATTCAACTGACATTGTATTTAATAATATTACAAAATTCATAATCTTACAAATCTAAAAAAACAAGATAATGAATGACAAGTTTACAAGTTTTACAAATGATCTTTATGGTTAACAAAATATATAGATACATGTCTAACACTAAATACTCTATCAATCTATGTCAAGTTCTCCTACAACTCTTATTAACCTTTTAACCTTGTATCCTTCACTTCATCAATAATATCTATCAATATGTACAAATCACATGTAATCCTTTAAAGTTGACGAAGACCGCCCTACACTTATATAACAACAAAAAGTTTTATCTTGCAAACCAATAAAAAAGGAGGGGTTTACCGTATTTCCTTACTTTCTATCAACACTAAATAGTAATACATATCTGACTTGGTATGCTTCTTCAATATGGCAAATTAGTAAAATTAAAAAATAGGACGAGATGTTAAGTTTGTATCATTGGATAAGTGACTGAGTCTAGAGTTAAAGTAAGCTAAGATTTATGTCCAACTCTGATAAACAAGAGTACAATGAAAATGTTGTGTAGAAAATGCCTTTGACATGAAAGTATTTACGGGATTTCCTTCATAGATGTCATGTAGAGTTTAACTACCCTTCCCTCATTCTGCTAGCTATTCTTTTCTTCCCAAGTTTTCTTCGTAAATACTCACCATAACACTGTCACAACATCACTCTAGACATTAAGTTCACACTTCACTTTACCCTAGATTTTGTACAGATTCATTACTAGTGTGTAATAGATCTTCTTTCTGCAAAACTAGAGATATCTATCTTCATAGCTTCTTGAATCTGAAATAAAAATTATCTCCTTGTGATAGGCCATAAATAATCAAGCTCAAATAAAGTAAAGCAAAAACCCAGATAGAAAACACCCCAGGCCCAAATCGGGGTGGGCCCAGGACCACGCGGCACAGGACAAAAATGTCAACTGTTTCATGTTAACCAAAATTGAACAATTACATCCCAACCGTCCATATGTAAGGATCCCAAGACAACACTGGTGGAAGAAGGATATCCGGCCCCACAGTTTATCCAAACCGTCCAATCACTCACCAACCATGAATGATCAAGTGCTAGGATGAAGAGGTACAAACTCCTAAAATCCTAAATCTTGAGGCCTATAAAAGGCCCCAAGAAAAGTGTTTTAGGGGTTGAAAAATATTTGACTGCTACACATCTATACACACACCAATATACATATTTTGAATAGCTCCTTCTTCCCTCTTCTTCTTCAAGAAACCACATTCTTATTCTCACACCGGAGTTGCCGCGGGGACATAGCCCCCCTCCGGTTCTGTTTTGCAGAGTCCCCTATGTAGCAGGTTACCGCACCATATGCCACGTGGGCAGGGCTCGAGCTTACGTGAGAGAGGAGAAGACCCGGGAAGAAATAGAGTTATCATTGGCGCTAGAAGGAGGGGGCCTGAACCTCTGGCAGTGTGGTGCCGTTTACAGTTACGTTATACAGTTTTAAAGATCAAGAAAACCCCCTCCCAAGTAAGGACAGTACCCTCACTCTTTTTACAACACATTTTTCATATCTTTCATTCCATTACAGTCACACACATTTTTGCACTTTTGCTACTTTTGCCCATACTCTATTCTGAAAAAATGGTCACAAGAAAGAGTAAAATGTCGGTTTCGGGCAATATTCAGCCCACCGTTGTCCCACCCAGGGACGGCGAGATGGAGGAGATAGAAGAGGAGCCCCCCATAACTCGTGCTTCATCTCAACTCCAGCCCGGAGACCAGAGATTTATTATAGAGAAAGCGGCCCACAAGTATGCAGAAACTTCTACAAACCCTTGGGGGAACATGACCCCGGAGCAAATCCAAGCAGCTATGGACCTATGGAAGGAAAATAATCACAAGACTCCTGAAACCTGTCCCAGGGACCAGGAAAAACATTCCGGAGAATCGTGGGGGTTCAGTCTTGGACCGAATTGGAAAAACCAAGAGGCCATTTGAAGATGCCCGTGACGAAATCAAGATAGCTGCACTCCGGGACCGCATTCGGAAGGAAGAGGAGGCCAAGGCTAAGGCCAATATTGAAAAAAGGATCCAAGAGGTGGAGGCAAAACAAAAGAAGAAGGCATGCAGAGTTCATGTCTCCTCATACTCAGAGCAGGAGAAAGAATCTAAATAGGAGCAGATGGTCCGGGCTCTCCGGAATCTCAAAAGAAAAATTAAGGGAGAGGTGGAAGTCGGGGCGGCGGCCACGCCCTTTACCAGGAAACTAGAGTCCACCCCCAGGGAACCCAGTCTTAAACACTTCAACTTTAATTCTTTTGACGGGCTGGCCGATCCCGAAGAGCATCTAAACTACTTTGAACAGATCTCAAATATATACAATTGCAATGACCTCACCAAGTTCCATTTCTTTGCTTCAACATTAAAGGGAGGGGCGCATAAATGGTTTAGTAGAATCTCCTCCCGGAGCATCAACTCTTGGAGGGACTTTCGGGAAATGTTTTTAAAGAGATTTCGGGAAAACCGCATTAACGAGCTCCAGAAGTGCCACTTGGAAACCATTCAACAAAGAAGTAGAGAAACACTGCCCGAATTCATCAAGAGGTTTCAAGAATCGGTCAACCAGCTCTCCAACCTCGAGGAGAAGGAAGCCGTCAATATTTTCCGGCAAAACCTCCACCCGGTTTCATGCGAGGGCTACGTCAAAGACCTGATCTATAGGGAACCCCAAAGCCTAGCTTATGCTTATGCGATGGCTTCAAAGTTTATCAAGGAAAATGACTTCCTCACCTCCATGAAGATGAACAGGCGAATCTGGGATGATGATAAGTCCCCGGAACGTCGCTCCTCCTACAGAAAAGAAAAGAGGCACAAGGTAGATAGGCAGACCAATTACGTTCAACAGTCTCAGGGAACCCCACTCTGGGACGACTACTCCAGACCCCAGAGGATTGAAAGGAAACCCAAAACTCAAGAGAGAGCCCAAGCCAGAGCCCGAATGGACATCATTCAACCGACCCCGGGCTGACATCTTAAGAGAGGTCAAAAGGAAACCTTTCTACTATCCCCCAAAGCCATTACTAGCACCTCCAGAAAACGGGGCGCGTGATAAACATTGTGGGTATCATGATGATCATGGCCATACCACGGAAAACTGCTTTTCTTTCAAAATGTTTATTGAAGACCAGATCAAGAAAGGCAACATGAACCAGTACCTGCAAAGGAGATTCAGTGACAAAGATAAGGCTTCTAACAGCGGCAAGCACGTGGTCAACATGATTTTCGGAGGAACCTCCTCTCCACCCTGGAGCCCAGACATGGACAGTGATGTCATGATGATCCAGCCCTTTAAAGATGAACCCATATATTTCTCTAACGCTCATTATGAGGGCCTGGATCCCGAGCACAACCAAGCTCTAGTCGTGACTCTCGACATCACCGACAGTGAGGTAAAAAGAATTTTGATTGATAACGGCTCCTCGGCTAACATTGTTTTCGAGCACACACTTAACAGGATAAAATTGGGACACCTCCGTATGGACCTATGCCTCGAAGACCCCCTCTACGAATTCGGGAATAATATGATCACGATCCTCGGGGTAATATATCTCCCCATGGTCTTTGGTACTGCACCCCAGCAAGTCTCTCATGTCATGAAATTCTATGTGATAAGTGCTACATCCTCCTACAACATGATTTTGGGGAGGCCCACCATCACCAAGCTTCGGGCCATCCCTTCAACAATTCACATAAAGCTAAAATTTCTCTCCCCGGGATGCATCGAAGAACTTAAAGGGGATTGAGACGTGTCTGAAAGATGCTATGGGCAGGCTCTAGTGATGGCAAAAACTGAACCTGAAAACAGGAAGAAGGCAATGGCCTTACCCAAAGGTCAATGCTGTAAGAAATATCGTGAAAATCTTAGCAAAAGGCCAAGGTTGGATGTCAATGTAATAGAGGATTCGGGGTACGGCGTAACCAACGATGATGCCCGGATATAGAAATTTGTGGAGGTAATGGAAAAAACCAAAGTGGAGCCTGCTGCACAGACTGAAGAGATAGAGTTGGAGCCCGGGAACCCTACCCGAAAGCTGAAGATTGGAAAAGGTTTAGAGACACCTTTCCAACAAGAACTCATCCTGCTGCTAAAAGAATACGCAGACGTGTTCGCATGGACAACGGAAGACATGCCCGGGATAGACCAGTCTGTGGTGATGCACAACCTGGATGTAGATCCGCGGAAGAGACCGATCAAATAGAAGAGGAGAAACTTCACCCCGGAGCGGCAACTGGCTATAGACGAAGAAGTAGAAAAGTTGCTCAAGGCCGATATCATCTGCAAAATCAAGTACCCCGACTGGCTCACCAATGTGGTTTTAGTCAAAAAGCCGAATGGGAAATGGAGAATGTGTGTCGATTACACAAGCCTCAACGCCGCATGCCCAAAAGATTCTTTTTTCCTCCCCAATATCAACCAGTTAATCGACGCGACTTCGGGTCATACTATGCTCATCTTTATGGATGCCTTCTCAGGGTATAACCAAGTTCACGTGAATCCTGAAGACATCGCTAAAACATCCTTCATTACCCATCGGGCAGTCTATGCCTTTATCATGATGCCCTTCGGGCTCATCAATGTTGGGGCCACTTACCAGAAAATGATGAACACCATCTTCAAAAGCAACTGGGGAGGAATGTGGAATCCTATGTAGATGACATGATCTCTAAGTCACTCATGGTCCCGGATCATGTCAAGGACCTCAAGGAGTGTTTTGACAACTTGAGGAGGTACAACATGAAGTTGAACCCAGAAAAATGCGCGTTCGGGGTACCTTCAGGCAAATTCCTGGGCTACTTAGTCAGCGAAAGAGGGATCAAAGCAAACCCGGAATAAATCAACGCCATAATGGAAATGAAGATACCTCGCACTCAGAAGGACATCCAGAAGTTGGCGGGATTCCTGGAGGCCCTACGCAGGTTTATCCCAAAGCTTGCAGAAAGATGTCTCCCATTCTTCGAACTACTAAAAGGCGCCCGAAACAAGAAATCGGTAGATTGGACTCTGGAGTGCCACACAGATTTTGAAGAAGTTAAACAACATTTGATGAACCCCCCGGTGCTATTAAAAGCCAAGCCCGGAGAGCCATTGTCTCTTTACATCGCCGCTGGCCCCAAAGCTATCTCTTCTGCTCTCATCCGGGAGGAAGGAGGGATCCAGAGCCCCATATACTATGTTATCCAAGTCCTCAAAGATGCTGAGACTCGGTACCCAAACATGGAAAAATCCGCCTTGGCCCTCGTGCACTCCAGCAGGAAGTTAAGGCAATATTTCCAAGGCCGAGAAATCAGAGTGGTCGCAGATCAGCAGCTCAGGAAAATCATTCACAAGCCGAACGCGTCCGGAAGGCTAGTCAACTAGGACATTGAGTTAAGCCATTTTAATATCAAATTTATGCCACGGACGGCGATAAAGGCCCAGGCCCTGGCAGAGTTCGTTATGGAATGCACCTTCCCGGAGCAACAACCACCTGCTTTCAACGGGATTGCCCAGGAAGACGCCAACCCAGGCACAGACTCTTGGAAGCTCTATGTGGATGGGTCATCAACGGCCGAAAGGTCCGGGACTGGCCTCATCCTGATTAGCCCGGAAGGCTTCACCATTCAACAAGCAATAACCTTTTCCTTCAAAGCAACAAACAATCAAGCTGAATATGAGGCACTCCTCTCCGGGCTCAGGTTAGCAAGATCTCTCGGGATTATGAAGATGATCATCTATAGCGATTCTCAGATTGTAGTCAAGCAAACCAGTGGAGAGTATATTGTGAAAGATCCCAAATTGGCACAATATCAAGCAATGGTACGAGATATCCTGGAAACCATCCCCGATATCACCATCCTCCAGATAAACAAAGAAGAAAACTTCAAGGCGGATGAGCTATCCAATCTCGTGCGGAACACTTCGGATCTCAGCAGTTCGGTCTATTTTGAAGAGCTCGGGGAATCTAGCACAGAACGGGCCGAGATCTTGTACATCACCATCCCGGACAACTGGATGACTCCCTACATAGCTTACCTGTGGGACGGAACGCTCCCAGAAGACCAGAACAAAGCCAAATACCTGAAGCACAAGGCTGCCCATTTCTTCCTAGAAAATGGTCAGTTATACAGAAGAACCTTCTCAGCGCATACCTTAAAGTGTGTAGACCCGGAGGAAGAAAACTGCTGTCTCCGGGAAGTTCATGAAGGCATCTGCGAAGATCACCTGGAAGCCAAAGCTATGGCCTACAAAGTCATTAGGCAAGGATATTACTGGCCCACAGTCCACTCCGATTCCATCGCCTATGTCAAGAAATGCCCTCAGTTCCAGAAATTCAGCAATGTTCCCAAGCAAAGCCCGAGCCTGCCAGCGTCGGTGTTATCTCCAATCCCATTTACCATTTGGGGCATAGACATCATGGGCCCTTTTCCCCGGAAAAAAGGAGACGTCCGCTACATTCTGGTAGCCGTTGATATATGACGAAATGGGAAGAAGCTAAAGCCATGAGGACAATCAATCAACAAGATTGTATCAAATTTATAGATTCAATCATTATATGATTCAGGATCCCGGTGGTTTTACTCTCCGACAATGGTCCACAGTTCGTTGGGTCTGACTTTGAAGCATATTTGAAAGAACTCGGAATCAAGCACAAAAGGGCATCTTTAGCACACCCAAGGAAATGGACAAGTCGAAGTAACTAACAGAACCATACTCCGTGGCTTGGAGAAAAGGTTGGAAGAATCTAAGAAATCTTGGCTAGATGAGCTCCCGAAAGTCCTGTGGTCCTACAGGACCACCCCCAGGACGGGAACCGGAGAGACCCTCTTGAAACTTGACTACGGCACCGAAGCCCGAATACCGATCGATACCGGGTCCCCCTCCTACAGGATTACCAACTTTGACGAAGTCTCAAACATTGAAGGCCTCAAAACCAACTTGGAGCTCCTGGACGAAGTAAGAGATGGGGCTGTAGAAAAATTAGAAAGCTATAAAGAAAAGACAAAGCTCTACTTTACAAAGAAAGCAAAGAATCTTTCGGCAATTTATTTCATTTTTTGACAGAGAGTATGAAATGGGAGATTTGGTACTTCGGCTCACCGAGGCATCGGACCTAACCAACCAAGGGAAGCTACAACCCAACTGGGAAGGACCCTATATAGTTAAGGAAGTGCTCCGCCCAGGAACCTACAAGCTAAGCTATCTCAGCGGATCTGAAGTCCTAAATACTTGGCACGGAGCCCGCCTAAGGAAGTTCTACCAGTAAGGGCAAGGTGCACATTCTGGGATCATCTCTACTTTTATGCTATGACAACTTGATGTAAATACTATTCTCATTCACCCCAGAATGTAATTTTTGCTTTATTTTGATTTGAATGAAAAACTTCACTTTGAGCACCTCATAGCTTAAGGTAATTTTATTATATCACTTGTTTACTGTCGCCATATAACTTAGAAAAATTTTTGTAAGATAGAAACCAACCCCATCCCGGGGTTTTCGGATACACAAACCAAGTGTACTAAGAAAAGTTTTTGTTGTTAAAAGTTTTAACCCCATCCCAGGGATGATTGCACAAACCATGTGTAAGATAATTTTTACTCAGTTAAAAGCTTTAACCCCATCCTGGGGATGATTGCACAAACCATGTGTAAGAAAATTCTTACTCAGTTAAAAGTTTTAACCCCATCCTGGGGACGGTTACACAAATCATGTGTACTTAAAAAAAATTTATTTCAGTTAAAATTTTAACCCCGTCCCGGGGACTAATATATAAGTCATGTGTACTTAGAGATTTTTTATTTCAGTTAAAAGTTTTAACCCCATCCTGGGGACCAACACACAACCATGTGTACTTCAAAATTTTTTACCGGAAAGCAGCAGAAACCAAAAGGGAATATATTTACATGCCTATCTGGGGCCAACCAACCCCGGACCAAATTCAAACCAATTTCATACAAAATTTAAGAAACAAGTTTAAAAGCCACAAGGGCTAAGTCTTGAACGTAAATAAACTAAGAAAGCAATTACAAGGCACGAAGCCTGGGTCTTCATCCATCAGTTCTCGGGAGGAGGAGGAGTCTTCTTGTGGACCTCTTCGGGAGGTGGAGGTGGCTGCGCCCCGGAGGTGCTCTCTCCAGCAACTTTGGCTTCCTCACGACGGAGCTCTTTTACTAGGTACAGCTCTATGAACCCGTCCATATCACCACCCGGATTCTCAGCCAGATAAGCAGAAGTGATGTCCCAGCAGATGTTAACCTTCTCAAAGATCTTATTGTTGAGCTCCTCATAATAGGTGGGAGTACCCTGAAATGCTTCAAGGACCTCCTATGCCCGGGGTCTGGTAGCAAGCTCTTTCTTTAAGTTCTCCACCTCCTCCCGGAGGGATCCAACTACCTGCTCAGCAACATCCCGGGCTTTCACCGCCTCAGTAACGGCCTGCTTATGCTCTCGGGATTCCCTCTCCTTCACCTCCCTGTACTTAGTGAACCTTTCCTTCTCGCCAGCCAACTCCTTTACCGCAGCCTTATTCTTAGCCTCCCTCACATGGTAATTGTGAAGGATGGTAGACCAGCCTATGATCCGGGCATTAGCCTGAAAAGAAATAAAAAAGACTAAGTGCTAATACAAAAGGAAAAGAGAAAAGACGATAAGGGAATACTCATACCTCCGAAACATCCCGAACGAGATGATCCAGGAAAGTATCTAAATCCTCCTTGGCATAGCACTCGAAGTCAGTAGGGGAGGCATAGTTGTCAAACATCTCGTTCCGGTGATCGTCAAGAGTCATCCGGGCCAAGAGGTTCTTCAGGGCATCCTCCTCCACCAACTTATGACTTTCCTCCTCAGTAGGGCCTGAGCTAGCCACCCCTTCCGTTGGGGGGTCCCGGAGCCACCAGCCGTATCCTCCGCTGCCTTCCTCTTACGAGGGTTTAGAGCGCCCACTTCCTCTTCCTCCAACTCCAGCACCTCCACCTCATCGGGCCCCGGAATAACAGGCGTAGTAACCTCCGGAACACTCTGCCTTACGCTGTTCCCCGAGGAACCAGCATCCCGGGCCTGTGAACCATTCCCAACACCAACCTTCTTCTTCCCCGAATCCAGCTGCACAGCACCACCGATCTTCTTGAACCTACCAGCCAAATCCTTGAATTGCTGCGATATGGCGTAATGGAAAGGATTGAGCAACGGGAGACCTGCATAGGAAAACAACAGTTTAGGAAGGAGGCATCGGAGCACAAATATATGTCAAGAAAAAATACAAGGGAAAAACTACAAAGTAAAACACTTACAGCCAACATTATACAATATTTGGTTATCTAAAAAAGTATCCCGTGTCCACTGTGCACCCAGAGCCACCACAAAGTCGTACATATTCGCCAAGGCAGCTCCACCGACCCGTTCGGTTGGGAACCTGTTATTTTTTAAAGCATTTTTATACACAGGCATAAACTCCAAGTCCCCACCCTGGACGAAGATGAAATCCTGGTGCCAGCCCCGGAGCGAATTCAATATAAAAACAGGTGCACTATTGGCATCAGCAGGAAACCCCCAACCATCTATGTTAGATGTGAACTCGAATAGGGGAGGCAGGGTGGACTTCTTAATCTTAAAAAGGTAGTGAAAAAGCTTGAAGGTGGGCAAATATTTCTTCACGTGACAGCAAGCAAGGAACCAGGAAACCCACTTAATAGAGTTCGGGGCCAGCTGGGTAAAAGGTATTCCGTAGACATCACGACATAAAGACTTGGTGAACTGGTTGAGGTTCGGTCTCATACTACAGAGATGTTCTACAGGAATAGCTACCCATCCACCCACATGACGGTGGTAAAACCTTTTGTGAGGCTCGGGCCACCTCCTCTCCATATCTTCCCCGAAGTAAAAAACTGCCTTCACTTGGTTATCTATCTGCTCGAAGGTATAGGTGGAAAGGTCAGGGGGACGGGGAGCTGGAACATAGCCGGTCCCGGGAGCATTATAAAAAATCTCATCCATACGTGCCCCATCATAAGGTTCTTTGCCCCCGGGCCTATAAGCATCAGATAGATCCTTGAAGTAGTAGTCATTGGGGGGTTATTCTCTCGAGTCTGAACGAAGTAGTGGTCTATGTCTATCCAAGACCCATCTCTCCTACCCAAGGTCTGCCCATGATTCAGAAGGAAGGTGGGAAATTCCTCAACTACGGGGTGTCGTCGCGGAGGCATATTATCAGGTTCCGGGGAAGAGTCACTAGAAGAATGGTCAGGAAGTCCGAAGTGGGGACGGTCGGGCCTACGTTTAAGGTTAGCTAGTTATTTCACTCTTGCCCTCCTAACCATATAACCCCAGAGTCTATGCCATTTCGGGAAGAAAAGAAAAAGAAGAAAAAACAGAAAGCTACTCAGAAACACTTAAACTTAGAATCGAAACACCAAAATATATCATACAGTCTATACATACACACATATACTTACAACAAAACACGAAGAACAGCGATAAGCATTAAACACAAACCCAATGTCTACAGAAATCAAACCCCTTTTTCTTACATATACATAAGCCAAAAAACAAACCCAGTTTTCTATAACATCAATCATTTTTTATGCAAACCAAACCTAAAACTCTAAACAACGAACAACATCGATTCCACATTCAAATCGCCAAAACTCGACACAACAAAAGTAAACCGATTCGGACATTGGATACACATGCATTCGAAAAATTCAAAATACGAATATTCATCAAATCAAACACAGTCAGAGAAATCGAACGGCTTCAAAAAGCAAGAATCTCGAAGTACTCCTTGAAGAAAGAAATTTGAGAGTTTTTGGTGTTTGTACTTGCGTAAAGAAAAAAGAAATGGCAATGGAGGGGTATTTATAGACACAAGTGGGATAAAAGCCCACTCAACCGTTCTAGAATCATGGTCGTTAAAGTCATACACGTGGCAAGATCCTGGACGTCCATATAATAACCGCTGTAGTTAATGATTACACAGCTGTAATTATTTAGCAGGCGCGACTTTTGAGGAGAAAAGGGGGGGAAAACTGCAACGTCTCGTATATATATACATATGTATACACATATTCCTACAAGAAACTCAACAGCCGCCTGACACCCCGGGGACTTGTACCCAACAACACCCCGGGGCTAAGGAGCCACAAATCAAAAACACTACGTCATAAGTGGGCTACTGTAATGCAAGTGTTACAAGGAGCGTTACATTTGCTAAAAGATTTTTGGCCTATTATAACACCTCTCTTGCAGTGTTACAATAACTATAAAGTTTGTGTTGCGGAGAATTCCCGGTGTTGCACAACATGTAACACCAATAATTGGTGTTACATTATATACTTTTTTAATTTTTAAGAATATTAAAATAGAAATATTATCATAAATTAGTAATAAAATTATATCATGGATTATTAATGAATCAAGAATGTAATATATAATATAATATAAATTAAAAAATTTATTTATATATATAAATTTAAAAGTTACCTTTTTAGTGTTTATTTAGTAAATAATAAATAATTAATTAAAATTAAAAACAAAAAATATAATAAAATAAAATACTATAAAATTTATTAGATAAAAGATGGCGGGGTTTTTCCCCTAAAATGAAAACATATCCGGACTTCAAACAAAACAGATTTAACGCTTTAACAGGCTCAAACATCTCTCTCATCTCGACTCTCTCAATCACTCTCTCGGTGACTGTCAAATGATGAATTGAAAAAGGAAGTGAAGATTTGCTATTCAAATCCATACACACACATGTATGAATCTAAATTAAAGGTTGTTCCTAATTTTTTGATTTATTTTGTAGGTTGCGATGGCTTCAAATTGGGGTTTTAGACCTTAGTTCTTTCTTAACAACTAATCAGTTGAGTGCTTTGTTCGATTGTATATGTATGTGAGTATTTTAATTCATATATGTATGAAATGAATTGGAGGCACCTAAGAAAGAAAAGGCGCATCCTCCGTCTTCAAAGCCAGCAAAATCTGGCTGTGGCAAACAAAAAAAGAAGGTCAAATCTCTCTCTCTCTCCCTCTCCCTCTCCCTCTCCCTCTCCCCCTCTCTCCCTGCCTCTCTCTGCCTCCCTCTACCCCTCTCTCTCTAATTTAATTAATTTATATGTATTTATGTTATCCGTTAGGCATCTCCTGTTGAAAATGTTATGTGTTGAATAAAATTAAGTTATTTGGAAACAATTTTTATTATTATTAGTGATTTCTAGCTGAGTATAATTCGACTGTAATGTAGTGTTTTGATAATCCTTTGTGTATGAGATTTGGATGCGGCAATAAGGTGTGTAACCCGTGAGCCAGCTTTGGATCTTCAAAAGAAGTCTTACATTATTCAATGCGTGCTTACCAGGTTAGCATCAAGCTTCTTCTCTTGGTAGCTTCTTATTATACTGCTCTACTGTCTCTCCTTTCAGCTTTACAAATTACCTAATTGGTAATAGCGTATAAACCATGAAATTCATGTAAACATAGAACAAAAAAAGTGATAACAGATAAATCGAATGTGATTAGTATATATATTTGTAAAATATCTTAGAAACTTGCATATTTTGAAGTCAGGCACGGGACTTGGTATATATCTGTAGCAAAGTAGTATCAACTTATATAATTTAATAGGTTTTGCGTAGATCTGCAATGGATATATTATCTCCAGGTTAAGCAACAAGTTTCCAGCAGATAAGTTGAGATGTGCTGATTCCTATGCAGTAATTAACACTAGTGTGAATAGCTCATACTTGATTAGGTTTCCAATCACAAAGAAAAATGTAAAATTTTATGCTGGTGTTCCCTTGTATACAACTTCTGTGACTGTTCCCTTTTATCCTCTCTCTCTCTCTCTCTCCCTCCGCTCTCTCCCTCTCTCTCTCTCTCTCTCTCTCTCTCTCCCTTTCTCTCTTTCTCTCTCTCTCTCTTATATCCTCCTTAAATTTGATCCTGCTTAGTTGAAATAAAACCATATATGAAGTTACAATTCTTTGTAACAGAAAGCACATCAAAAGTGTTTGGTTTCTTTACTAAACTAACAACTAATGCATAAACATCTTCGCTGGTAAGGATTTCATAATTGCTAAATTAATTTTTTGAAAAAGAGAGAAAATGATTATTCAAAATGTCTCTAGCTGAACTTGAAGAACAATTCAGACAACGAGAAAACCTATAAAAGTCATATGCTTGTTCTTGTTCACACTTAAGCGGCTCGCTCAGCTGAGGGAAGCTGAATATTTGATTAATTACTGATTAGTGTTTGATTTGTTGACTAGGGCCTACTAGAATCTTGATTAATTCAACTTACTTGAACCATCACACACTCAGCAGTTAGCATCCACTGACCCATTCAACACTCCTTAAGTAGGAGTAGTTAGTACGTACATAACTCTTTCAATGCTCTTTGATTATTAGAAATTGGTAAAAGTAATATGTTTGAAACTTATGATATACGTGCATTCAAGTTTTCTCAACAGAGATTCTAAAGACATCATCCACGGGTTCAGGGTTAACAATATTTTAACAATTATACATGAAATATGAAATAATCCCTTTTATGTAACAAAGAGGATTCTTATGTAGAAAATTCGAAGTCTTCCAATTCAACTTGACATGTCTTCTTTCTGCGCTTACTCTTTCTATTCTATATAAAATATGTATCAGCTTCATATTTAAATTTGTAACTAGAAATAAATTTTTGTTTAAGAGTCCTAAACCAAGTTCATAACTTTATTTAATTTGATCAACTTAAAACTAATTGATTAACTCGTTGTCTGAATTTGTAGCAAATCGCTCGAGACATGCAGGTTTTACCAAACTTTGTTGCCATTCTTGTTACAGTTTTTAGGACAGATTTAATTTTGAAATGGTTTAATTGTAATTGTATTTTGAGATTTTGGATGCATACTTGGCTGATGAGAAAATTCCAGATGAACATGCTGGCCAAACTCAGGTTGATAGTGGTTCCTGTTAACAGCTTAATTAGTTTTCCAGTTTATGTAGTGTAAGAAGATGCTAGATTTGCTTAACTGTCTCAATTATGTGCAGGTTCCATGATTGTGAAAAGAGAGGTAATTCTTCATTCCACTATTTTTATCACAAGTGTCATCAATGTGGTTCATATAATACAAGGATTTTGTAAGTGAAATCTATTGTATGTGGCTAATCTCTTGGAAACTCTGCCCATTTTTTGAAAGTGTTCGAGAAATCACCGATATCCTTGATGTACTTTCCATCAAACTTTTTTTTATATCATTGTCATGCACTGCTTTTATATTCAAAACAACTTTTTTTGACTTTCCAATTACAGTAATTTTAAGTGACATAACTGAATTTTATGCTAACATGATCGCCTTTTATCTTCCTTATTACAGTATCGAGAGATATTTTCTCTCAAATCATAGACACAACGTCTCAACACAAACTGCTTGCTGGACTTCTGAACACAAACCACAGACAAAGTTAAATTAGTTTTTCATCGTTGGCGTTGGGAAGAGACTATTTGTAGTACTTTGGTCGTCGTTTGCGTTGGAGATGGTTTGGAGAATGAACTGTTATGTAGTTGTTCGGTTTGCAGAGCTGAGACTCTTATGTACACAGATTTGTTGTTTTTGTTGATTATGGATTGTTCTAAAAACAAACCTTATATTTCAAAAATGTTTAGAATACCTGTTACATTTGCTTGTTCTAGTGTAACATTTGTTTACATATAATGTTACATTATATATGTTACTAGTGTTACAATAAATAAAAAAACTATTACAATACACATATTCCAGTGTTGCCTAACTAAAAAAATTGGTGTTACAATAGATAAAATCTACTGTTACAATAGGTTATGTGGGACCCTCAAGGTGGGGTCCACGTGGCCCCCATAGGTGGGGCCCGTGTGGGCCCCACCTTCTGAGTCCCACTTATGCAATCTTGATCAAGCTATTGTATCACTCATTTTGTGTTATATTTGGGCCTTTTAGTGTTACAGTAGATGCCTATTGTAACGTTTTCCTCTCTGTTACAATATATCAGTGAAGTGTTACATTAGAGTGTCTATTGTAATGCTCGTATACGTAACGCCCCCGGTGTTACAATAGACCTATTCTAACGCTTTTGGGGCCTATTGTAACACCATTTAGGCATTATAATAGCTCACTTATGGCGTAGTGAAAGGAAATGCCAAAATTTTCCAAGTTACAAAATTTAAAAGGCCTAACCAAACACAACCCCGAGGACTTGTACCCAACAACACCCCGGGGCTAGGGAGCCACAAATCAAAGAAGAAATGCAAAACTTTTCAAGTTACAGAATTCAAAAGGTCTAACCAAACACAACCCCGAGGACTTGTACCCAACAACACCCCGGGGCTAAGGGGCCACAAATCAAAGAGGACATGCAAAAAAAATTCTAAGTCACGCAGGTAATAACACAAACTCCGGAAAAGAAGACTACTCCCCCATCCGGGATAACCCGCATAAGGGAGTGTGAGGCAAATGATAGGCCATAAATAATCAAGCCCAAATAAAGTGAAGCAAAAGCCCAGATAGAATACACCCCATGACCAAACTGGGGTGGGCCCGGGGCCACGTGGTACAAAACAAAAATGTCAATCATCTCATGTAACCAAAATGGAACAATTGCATCACAATCGTCCATATGTAAGGATCCCAAGACAACACTGGTGGAAGAAGGACATCCGGCCCCACAGTCCATCCAAACCGTCCAATCACTCACCAACCAAGAATGATCAAGGATTAGGATGAAGAGGTACAAACCCGTAAAACCCTAAATCTTGAGGCCTATAAAAGGCCCCAAGAAAAGGGTTTTAGGGGTTGAAAGATATTTGACTGCTACACATCTATATAGACCAATATACATATTTTGAATAGCTCTTTCTTCTCTCTTCTTCTTCAACAAACCTCATTCTTATTCTCACACCGGAGTTGCTGCGGGGACACAGCCCCCTCGATTGTGTTTTGCAGAGTCCCCTGCCTAGCACGTTACCACACCATACGTGGGCTCGAGTTTATGTGAGAGAAGAGAAGACCCAAAAAAAATAGAGTTATCACCTTGCTTTTGCCGAGAGAGCAAGGTTACTTGGTCCATGGAGAGCACTGAAGGCCACAACCTGAAGCATAAGCATTTATTCAGACTAAATAGAGTTCCAAAAGAACAAGAGATGGTACCTGTTAACAATATTTTATAAATAGAAATATACATTTGCAGAATTGCTGAGATGTTATAAGTAATAAAATGCAGACCAATGCACATTCAAATAAGTTTTGATTTGGTTAACAAGTATAGAACATAAATAATGGACCGAAAATTATAAATTCAAAGCAGATCCCAAAGATCTATTGACGGATAGGGTTGCAATTTCTGTATCGTACGTGATGGAAGGACTAACTCTTGGGAAATTTTAGAAGTATAAATACTACTTTACCTCAGCATATGCAAAAACCGTTTTATACAATTTAGCAATAATGATTTGAAATTTGAAATTACTTGGAATGTGGCTAAAAAAAGAACAAACATGTGTATTTCAAAATTGCAGGCTCTGATTGTTGAAGATACTTCCATGTGTAGATTGAGCAGAAAGTAGAATATGAGAAATACAACCAAAATTTCTATTCAGACCCCAAAATTCACCCAAATTTTTTATTAAAAAGTTTTTAATATAAAAAAGTAGACAAAATAAATTATAAATTACAATACTCACCATCTAAAAATTATGGAGTCGGATAATATAAAACGTTAATAAATTAAAAAATACAAAAAACATCAATTTCATGAGTAAAGTAATTAAATTAAATAAATTCAAATTAATACTAATGAAAATAATATTATCAACTTATTTATGATAATTATAAATTCTCATATTTTCTATCATTATCTTAATATTGTATTATATGTTATACATAATTGGCGTAAAGTACAAAAATAAAAATATAATTGTATATGATATAAAAAATTTATTAACTGAATATGTATAAATTTAATAATTTTAAAATTAGAAAAATATGAAATTTTAAGCAAAAAAACAATACAACAACTAAAAAAATTAATAAAATAAGTTTTAGCAACTTAGAGTTAGAGATGTCATTTTATAATTTTTTTTAAAAAATAAATTAATTTAATTTAATATAAAAAGTTCATATAAAATATTTATAAGATATCCATGCATTGCAAACAGATTTCAATAAGTTAAAGAAACAAACAAATAATTAAGAAGAACAAATACATAAGAAAAAAACTTAAAATGAGCAAATAAATTATATTTATTAATTAATACACCAAATATTAAAATAAATAAAAATTATATTAAAAATTAACTGAAAAGCAAAAAAAATTAAAAAAACATACTAGGTGTGAAAACTGTATAAGCAAAATTTTAAAAATTTTATATACACATGCGTCACTGAAATGAAAAATTAATAAAAAAGAAAATTTATATAATAAAAGTAGTAGACAAACTGTATAAAAGAAGAATTCAGTTTAGTTGAAAGTCACACCAAAATTCACCCAAATTTTTTTATTAAAAAGTTTTTAATATAAAAAGTTAGACAAAGTAAATTAAAATTTACAATATTCACCTTCTAAAAATTATAGAGTTAAAACTATTAAATTTTAATAAATTAAAAATTACAAAAAATATAAATTTTATGAGTAAAGCAAGTAAAGTAAATAAATTCAAATTAATACTAATAAAAATAATATTATCAACTTATTTATGATCATAATAAATTTTCATATTTTTTATTATTATCTTAATATTGTACTATATCCTATACATAATTGGCATAAAATGAAAAAAATAAAAATTTAATAATATATGGTATAATAAATTTATTAAGTGAATATGTAAAAATTTATTAATTTTAAAATTAGAAAGATATAAAATTTTAAGCAAAAAACAATAAGACAACAAAAATAAAAAATATTAATATTAATAAAATCAGTTTTACCAACTAAATGGAGTTAGAGATGTCATTTTATAATTTTTTCAAAAAAATAAATTAATTTATTCAAATTAAAAGTTTATATAAAGTATTTACAAGATATCTCGTGCATTGCAGGGGGATAAAGCTTTTTTTTTAAATCAGAATATATTAGAAAAGGGCAAAGCCAAAGTAAGGATCCTTACATCACCCCAATCAAAATGGGCTTAATCAATGTGCTTAAACAACCAAAAATATCTTAAAGAAACTATAGGCCCATTAACCAACAAGCAACCCATTAACCAACTAATCCAACCCACTAGCATTGCAAATATTCAGACAAATATAATAAAATAAAAATAGAAACCAGCAACAATTGTTCAACTTCCCTTCTTCACATTTCTATAGCTTTATCTTCCTCCTCAGCACCTCCATTGCCAATAACAGACCCTGCAGCTGGAAGTCCAATCACCACTTCAAAGTTTGCCAACTCATTGTTACCAATTCCCTCTCCAACATCTTCTGCTTCAGCCTCTTCACCAGCCAACCCAGCTTCTTGCAAATCTTGACCCAAAGCATCCTCCTCATTTGCATGCAACACATCCACATTAGGATCCACAACCTCATCCTGTAACATAGCAGGCTCAATCTCCCCTTGCCTTATAGCTCTAAACATGGGCTCAATACTTCACAAACCCATATCCAGGTACCAGAACTCCTCGATTCTACTGAAATCCTCTTCAACAATCACCATCTTTCCTCAATTGCGACCACCATGTTCAGCCAAAGAAGCCTCCAAAGCATTGGCTTCCCTATCAAAAAGCCTCAATTCACATTTGTAGTTCTTGTTTGTCTTTCTCTGATTTAACAGCCACAATATATGAGCATATTGAGGCCTTCCCCCTAACACTGTTGAGTTGTACAGATCCCAGTAGGCATCCACATGATCCGTTTCCAATATAAGATATTTATATCCTTTGAAATAAGCTTCCTTAAGCCCCCTAAACAGCGCATGCAATTCATTCTCTAGCTGATCTTCAAATCCTAGAGAACCAACAGTCATATGAAGTATGACCCCAGTCCCATCTCTGAAAACTGTTTCTATTCCCGATCGCCATCCATTAGGCAATGCTTATTGAGAGAAGAAGCTGTGAATATTACACTTAACATTCCCCTTTCTGGGCATCAACCATCTTGCATTCACGTTAACATTTGTTGCCTCCATTTGAGAAACTAAAAAACCCTAACTAAACTCGACTACAAACTTGAAAAAAGAAAGACTAAAAGACAGTAACAACTGCATGTAAGGTTGGGGTTTATATTGATACTAAAAGGACCCCCTACAAGCTGTGATAATAACCCCTATAAATTAATACATCTCCCTAAGCAATCGATTAAGCTCCCAAGAAGAATCCGGAAGCTTTTTAATTGTCCAAGTTAGCATAATTACCCTAGTAGGGAAATTAAATGAGCTTAAAGATCTATGGAATTCTAAAAAAATATAAAATGAAAGCTAATTTCCCAATAGAAACCCCACCCTCACACTATTACTCTTAAGCTGCATGCATGAAGAATAAAAAGAGTTACCTTCCACTTAGTACTAAGCTTGTCAAATGAGCTCCTTTTCTAGCATTTACATCAGCAAGTGCATTCCACTCTCTTCTAATATACTTAATCTGAACTGATAAAAACTCACAGTTCCACAGCACCTTATGAAGATCACTCAAACTAGCATTAGAAACCAATTTATTATCTGTGATGATTAAAAATTTGTTTAAGTTTCCAACTACTCTCCTTCAGAATCTTTAGCATAGTGATCAATGCAGAGAGTTCAACTTCATAAAGGAGCCGTAAATTGCATCAACATTTCCCCTGAAATTGACTGAATGACTCCACCAATTCCTGCTAATACTCCTTTTGAACCCTTTTTAAAATTACCATCTATAAAAGCAATGATATCATACTTTTCCTTAAAAACTATATCCCACCACATATCCTTTTCACTTGCTATGATAGCTCCAATAGGATTATTTCTCCACAATTGATCTCTCTTCTTACTGAGAATTCCATTTGCTAAGCTCCATTCCAAGGCTCTTCTTTGAACCAGAAAGCATACTTGATTTAAACTCAAGTAACTATTCTGAAATAAGCATTTATTTCTATGCTGCCAAATGGTCCAAATTGTGTACTCTAGAACATTTGACCAAACTCTCTTGATACTAGCTTGAGGGAACAAAGCTCTAGACTTTCACATAAACTCCAAATCCCCTATAAAAAGCTTAGATGTTACACCCCACCAATCAAACACAAAAGTCCATACTTTTTGAGAGAAAATGCATCTCCATAGAAGGTGATCAAGAGACTCCTCCTCAGCAGCACAAAGTAAACACATTTTTGACCCTTCAAAATTGTTAATCCTATCAACCAACCATGTCTTAGTTGGGATTACTTTGGAATG
This sequence comes from Apium graveolens, assembly GCF_009905375.1. Classification (NCBI taxonomy): domain Eukaryota; kingdom Viridiplantae; phylum Streptophyta; class Magnoliopsida; order Apiales; family Apiaceae; genus Apium; species Apium graveolens. The sequence continues at coordinate 185,307,233 of NC_133649.1, read as the reverse complement.
AACTTTCCATAAAAAGATCTTAACTGATTCTGGAACCTTATCATTCAAATTTACCCGGTTGAAATGAGAAAATCTTTTTTATTAATCGAAGAACTCATATCTTATTTTTGCTATTATTATGTTTGGTTGGAAGGGAAAAAATATATATCACGAAAAATTAGAAAAAAAATCAAATTATAAATAAATGATACAAGATCAAGAAATGATTTTTTTCCTATACTTGTTGATACATGTCAGGAAACTATTAAAACTCACTTAGCACTCTTGCTTCGAGAGATCCAGCCGCAATGTCCAGTAGTAAAAGAATAATAACAAAATGCTAGATGGAGAAGAGAAAGAACATAATGCTAGAGTGAGCATCGCTATAGCTGTTGTGGAACACTATCTTCAACCAACAAACCCTGGTGAGTAGTTATCTCAATATAGCTCATGGTCATTAAAAATTAAATTTCTTTAGTATTCAGTTTAGACAGCAAAATTCCTAAAATTAACATGCAGATTATTTATAAGCAACTCTTATCATTACACTGCAAGGAGTGCAAATAATTTTTTGTATAATGATACATTACATCTTCCGAAGAACCATAATCACAATGTAAACTACATTTTTGGAACCAAAATGTACAATGTTTACTTGCACAACCATAATCACTTAGCAACTCTACGACCAATGTACTTTACTAATAACCTAGCTGAGATCATTGCAGTTCTAGAATCATAGTTCACTTCTAAACTAAATAAATTCTTAAAAAAAGATTTCATCAACCTCGAGATCTTGTTTCTTTATCAATAAGTTTCTGGCCTCATTATCTCCAAAATTCTCAACAAGTAGCAACAATATTCATAGTTCCCGAATGCTTGTTGCTCCAAGAATCCTACAGAACTCCGACAAATTATCAATAACAGCCTCCTCCAAAAGTGACATCTTTATTCGCACATATACCTACCAACTTCTCAAATGAAGCTATGCAGCTAACCATCCCTTTTTGACTTAAATTTAAATTTTATGGAAATGTCAATATAGTTGAATATCATGTTCCAGGCGCCTAATCCTTGTAAAATAATAGAAACCAGGAATTTTCAGTAATTTGCTTACATACATGGTCATTAAAAAATAAATACTCATTATAGATCATTTTCGGGTCCAGAAGTAACATATGACGGTACTGAAAATGAAGATATCTCGGGACTACGAGAAAAAATTCTTCGAAGTTACCACGTGTCTCACCTTCTGTTCCATTTATTTAGAAGATTGAAAAAACACTTGGTAAATCGAATTTACCCCTTGAATTAAGAGTATCCTGAGAGATTTAAGAGGCATAAGACGTGGCAGCATGCAGGAGCATAAAATAGAGCATGGATTTGGATGTCGGCCCTTCACGAAAATTTAGTAAAAAGTCCTCCCCATATGTTACAATTTGAAATGGCCTTGTTGGCTTAAATGCACAATTTAGAACTCTCTTTGAGTGCCTATAAAAATCTCCAACAGTGGACCCGGGATCCTACCTGCAGAAGATAGTTCAGAAAATCAGATAATTATTTCGATAAATATATATGTTGCAAGATAGAAACATACTTACTCATACAATCTGATAGTACATATAGCTCCTGGACTCCAAACTCCATACGGCTCCTAGAAGGACTGGCCCCAAACTCCTAACTCCATACAGCTCCTGGGAGGACTAGTCCTGGTCTCCCAACTCAGTCTAGTCCTAACACTACCAGTCCTGACTAGTCCAGTCCCGCGACCCCAACCTTGAGTAATCCCAGCACGTGAGATGCTGGCCCAAGCACATGATGGGAGTAACTGTCACGCATCAATCATGGGAATAATCAAGGCACGTGTCAGAGGATCCTCAAAACATTTCTCGGCCAGTCCCGTACTGACACGTGTAAAGCATGCACTCCCGCCAGGTGTCCTCCGCTCCCAGAACCAGTGGCTACGATTCAAAGGTACCAACCCCAAACTCTCTCCTTGGGCTATAAATAGCCCAAGAAGGTGAGGTTTTGGGGTTAATCATTTTTTCACACTCATATACACACACAGCCACCTTACATTCATATTCATCTCCATCTTCCCGAAAAGCCAGTTCTTACTCTCACGCCGGAGGCGCCGCGGGACTCCAACCCCCCTTCCGGTGTTGTTTTGTAGGAACCCAACCACAGCTACAACTCTACAGCGGAGAAGGATCCAGGACGCCGTCGAAGGAGCAACCCCGCCACCAGGAGTTATCATTTGGCGCTAGAAGGAGGGGCTCTCCATCCTTGGGTCTCGGTGCCCTTGGATTCACCTTCATCAACAAACTCTTCAAAGAGTCCATGTATTCAAACTTGTAAGAACCCCAAGCAACCAACCTTTTCCATAAGTAAGAATATTGTTTATTTCAGCCACGTTTGTGTGTGCTTGTTATTTTAGGCCACGTTTGTGTGAGCCCATTTTGTTTAGTTAAGTCACGTATGTATGTGCTATCGTTAGTTTTAATCGTTATTACTCTACTTTGAGTATAGCATTCGCGTTGTACTTCATCGTTGAATAGTCCCATAAAATCATTTGAACTGCTCCCAGGAAGCAACCTTAGATCGATATTCTCTATGGCATATTATTGTTATTTGTTGTTGGTATTGTTGAGAAATGGCAAGACCAGGAAAGAATACCTCTGGAAGACCATCTGCTAGTACTCAGGTCCAGGAGCCGGACCACTCCCAGGCCCTCGACCCGGGAGCCGAGAGAGAAACATTCCAGGAGCAGCCACTACATACTCCTGTAGTGGAGAGAATTGTAAACACCAGGGATGCCAGGACCCTCATAGAGCTCAATCAGTACAAGTACACCAATGTCCCGGTAGCTGAAGAACACATGGCAAACCTTACAAGCGATGAACTAGCGGAAGCAATCAGACTATATAGGCAGGAGCAGACCCGGCTCCAAGAAGAAGCCGAACTAGAGGAGGAACCGGAGGAGTCCGGGGACTCCTAGAAATTAAAGAGGTCTGTGTTCGACCGAATTGGGGCCAAAGGGATGAAAAGCAAAAAAGATCAAAGCAAGAAAGAAGCAGAAGCTGCTAAGCAAAGAGATCCTACTCCGAAACTGATTTCTTATGACGAAGAAGAAGAGGGTCAGAAGGACCTCAAAGACATGATCTATGAATTGCAGAGAAAGATGGACAGAGACTCAGGAGTAGAGGTGGGGGAAACATTAACTCCATTCAGCCACTCCCTGGAATCTATCCCCCGGCAGCGGAACTTGAAGCATTACAACTTCGACTCATTCGATGTACTAGGGGACCCAGAGGAGCACTTGAACTACTTTGAGCAGATAGCGCAGATATAATACTACAATGACTTGATGAAATCAAGGTTCTTCGCTTCAACTCTTAAGGGGGGGCCCCAAGATGGTTCAGTAGAATCCCCTCCCGCAGCATCCACTCCTGGAAGGAATTTCGAGCCTCCTTCCTTCGGAGATTTCGGGCAAACAAAACGCACGAAATACACATGTGTCACCTGGAGACAATCCGGCAGCATGACAATGAGTCCCTTTCTGCATACATGCGCCGGTTCCAGGAAGCAATCAATAAAGTTTCAAGTTTAGATGAGAGGGAAGCTTTAAGCATTTTCAGAAGAAACTTGGATCCAGAGCACAATGAGAGATATATAGTGGAGCTAATCAATAAGGAGCCGCAAAGCCTGGCAGAAGCTTACTCAATGGCTGCCAGATTTATTAAGGAAACAGATGTGCTCCAGGCAATGAGGATGACCCGGAATGGGGGGTTCAAGAGTAAAAACACTGATGATCGACCGAAAGGGGGTTACCATCAGGAGAAGAAATTCAAGCAAAACAACCAAAGCCAAGAAAGACAAGCCAACCCGGTTTTCCAAAGACTTGGTCCTAAACAGGAGTCGAACAGCGACCCAGGACCCGTGAAGCAAACCCGGGAGCCAAAGCAGGAGTCGGACTGGACTCCTCTCAACATGACCCGGGAGGAAATCTTGAAAGAGGTAAAAGACAAGCCGTTCTATTATCCTCCGAAGCCAATGCAAACTCCTCCGGAGAGCAGGCCCTACAATAGGCAGTGTGATTATCACGAGACTCATGACCACAAGACCGAGAATTGCTTATCACTCAAGTACTTCATTGAGGACCAAGTGAAGAAGGGGAACATGAACAAGTACTTAGTTTGGGACAACAGCAGAGGGGAAGCGCAGAAGAAAGGAAAGAATGTAGTCAATGTGGTCCTAGGCGGATCCTACTCCCCACCCCGGAGCCCGAACTTCGGCGAAGAAGTGCTCTCAATCCAATCACTCCCAGACCTGGTGATATCCATCAGCAGCAAGGACTACGAAGGAGTCAACCCTCATCACAATACAGCTTTGGTTGTCACTCTAGATATTTTTGATAATGAAGTAAGAAGAATGCTCATAGAAAATGGCTCCTCGGTAAATATCCTCTTCAAGCACACAGTGGATAGAATGCAGTTAGGAAGCATCCGCTTAAATGAGTGCTGGAAGGACCCACTCTATGGTTTCGGCCATAACTTAGTCCCGATCCAAGGAACTTTATACCTACCAGTCATTTTCGGTTCTGCTCCTAACCAAGTGACTCATGTCATCAAATTTTATGTGATCAATGCTCATTCTTCATACAACGGAATCATTGGCAGATCAGCTGTAACCATGATGCAAGCAATAACTTCAATCTCCCATCTCAAGATCAAATTCCCAACCCCGACAGGAGTCAGGGAGATTAAAGGAGATTATGGAGTTGCTGAAACATGCTACAACCAGGGATTAGTTATGGAAGAGACACATCAAGATAACAAAAGGAAGGCTATAGTCCTTCGTAAACAACAAAGCATTAAGAAGCACCGACCCCGGACACGGGAAGAAGCAAACAAAACAAGTCCAGAAGAACTGGCAAGCAACCAAGTCATGGTACTGGACAAGAAAAATCAAGTCCTAGACCAACCTAGTCCTACCATGAAAGCAAACAAAGAACTTGAACAAGCAAACATCTATCTGAAGAAGAACTCTGAAGCCCGGATTTATCAAATGATTTCAAACAAAGAACAAGCAAAAATTGAAGCTGTAGTTAAAACAGAAGAAGTCCAGGTAGGTGAAAGCAATTCTAGCAAAAAAGTGAAAGTTGGCTCAGGACTCGAGGAATCCTTCAAGGAGAGATTAGTATCCCTGCTCCGGGAGTACAGAGATGTTTTTGCCTGGAGTCCAAGGGACATGCCAGGACTACATGAGTCCATAGCAATGCACAGCTTGGATGTCAACCCCAACAGGAAACCAGTAAAATAGAAGAGAAGAAACTTTGCTCCGGAGAGGTAAAGAGCCATTGACGAAGAAGTAGAAAAGCTACTCAAAGCAGGAATCATCAAAGAAATCAAATATCCGTAGTGTCTAGCTAATGTGGTCATGGTTAAGAAGGCCAATGACAAATGGAGAATGTGTGTGGACTACACTGACCTGAATGACGTATGACCGAAGGACCCGTATCCTCTTCCAAACATTGATCAACTGATAGATGCCACCTCCGGACACATTATGCTCAGCTTCATGGATGCCTTCTCCGGATACAACCAGATAAAGATGAACCCAAGGGACATCCTGAAGACAGCATTCATAACCCACAGAGCAGTCTACACTTATGTGATGCTACCCTTCGGGCTTACCAGCGCATGATCCACTTACCAAAGAGCAATGAACAAGATATTCAAGTCCCAGATTGGGAGAAACTTGGAGTGCTATGTCGATGACATGATTTCCAAATCAACAACTGTACCAGGGCATGTGGAAGACCTCAAGGAGTACTTTGACAATCTAAGGAAAAACCAACTCAAGCTAAATCCGGAGAAATGCACCTTCGGAGTAGGAGCATGCAAGTTCTTAGGATTCATGATCAGCAACAGAGGCATAGAAGCCAATCCAGAGAAGATAAAAGCAATCTAGGAGATGAAAGCTCCCAGGACCCAAAAAGATGTGCAGAAACTAGCAGGATCCCTAGCAGCACTCAGGAGATTTGTCTCAAAGCTAGCAGAAAGGTGCGCCTACCATTCTTTGATTTACTCAAAGGAGCAACCAACAAGAAAGAGGTAAACTGGAGTCAGGACTTTCAAAAAGCATTTGAAGAAATCAAGTCCTACCTCTCTCAGCCACCAGTCCTAACAAAGCTCAGCCTGGAGAGCCTCTCTACTTATACTTGTCAGCAGGAGCTCAAGTCGTAGGAGCTGCCCTAATCAGAGAGGAGAATGGAACACAACAACCAGTCTACTATGTAAGCCAAGTCTTAAAAGATGCAGAAACAAGATACCCAAGATTGGAGAAGTTTGCCTTTGCCTTAGTCACAACTTCAAGAAAACTCAGGCACTACTTCCAAGGGAGGGAAATCAGAGTAGTGACAAATCAACCACTAAGGAAAATAATCCACAAGCCAGATATCTCGGGAAGACTTGTCAATTGGGCTGTGGAATTGAGCCAGTTCAACCTAAGCTTCATTCCCAGGACTGCAATCAAAGCTCAAGCTCTTGCAAATTTCATAATCGAATGCAACTTCCCAGAAGAAGACCCAGAACCAATGGACATGGACCAGGACCCAAAAAATGATACAAGTCGGGGAGCCTGGACCTTAAAGGTAGATGGTTCTTCAATAAGCGAGAGGTCAGGAGCCAGACTCATACTCAAGAGCCCAGAAGGATTCAAGATTCAAACATCTATATCTTTCAACTTCCCAGCAACAAACAATCAAGCAGAATATGAGGCATTAATCGCAGGACTAAAGCTCTCCCGGACTCTAAGGGTCCAGGACTTAAAAATATACAGCGACTCCCAGATAGTGGTCAAGCAAACAAATGGAGAATACATAGCAAAGGACCCTACTCTGGCGAAGTACCAAGCACTAGTTCAGAGCTACTTAGCTTCAATTCCAAGCCACCAAGTCCTTCAGATATGCCAAGAAGAAAATGAAGAAGCAGATATCCTATCCAAATTAGTCTGGAGTTCATCAGATCTGGACTGCTCAGTCTACTTCGAAGAACTCCACAAACCATCTATCGAATCTGGAGAGGTCTTTGAGATAGAAAGCACTCAAAATTGGATGACTCCCTTCATAAACTATTTGAACAAAGGGGAGCTCCCAGAAGACAAAAGAAAAGCTCAAAGATTGAAAGCAAAAGCAGCCAAGTTCTTCCTCGAAGAAGGAGTACTCTACCGCAGGACCTTCTCATCTCCTATCCTGAAATGCATTGGCCCAGAAGAAGCAAAGTACTGTTTGGCAGAAGTGCATGAAGGGATATGCGGAGACCACATGTCTGCAAAAGCCTTAGCTCATAAGATTATAAGACAAGGCTACTACTGGCCAACCATCCATCAGGATGCAATAGAATTCGTCAAAAAGTGCAAGGAATGCCAGTTCTTCAGCAATGTCTCCCGGATAAGCACAGTCCTACCATCCTCAGTCCTGTCACTTATCCCCTTCGCTGTTTGGGGAATTAACATTATGGGACCCTTCCCTCGAGTAAAAGGAGACCTCAGGTACCTACTAGTCTCTATTGATTACATGACAAAATGGGTTGAAGCGAAAGCAATGAGGAAAATCAATCAGCAAGACTGCATAAAGTTTATGGACAACATTTTGATGAGGTTCGGGTACCGCGAGTCCTAGTATCAGATAATGGGCCCCAATTCATTGGAACAGATTTCGAGTCCTATCTCCAAGAGCGCGGGATCAAGCACAAGAAATCATCAGTGGCATATCCCCAAGGAAATGGCCAAGTAGAAGTAACCAACAGAATCCTGCTCCGAGGCATCGAGAAAAGACTCAAAGTAAGCAAAAGCAAGTGGCCAGAAGAACTACCAAGTGTACTTTGGTCCTACAGGACAAGCCCAAGGACAAGCACCGGAGAAACTCCATTCAAACTAGCTTACAGAACAGAAGCAATGCTTCCTATTGAAGTGGGCTCTCTTTCTCACAGAGTAATAAACTTTGAAGAAGAAGCAAATGAAGAACGACTCAGAACAAACGTAGAGCTAATTGATGAGGTCCGGGACCAAGCTGTGGAAAGGATGGAAAAATACAAGGAGAAAACAAGAGAGCACTTCAGTAAGAAGTCAAGAGTCAAAAACTTCCAAGTTGGAGACTTAGTTCTTCGAGACAATGAAGCATCAGATCCCACAAACACTGGAAAGCTAATGCCCAAATGGGAAGGACCATACAAGATCAAAGAAGGCCTCAGGCCAGGAACCTACAAGCTCCTGAACATGGATGGCTCAGAAGTCCCAAACATTTGGCATGGGCTAAGGCTAAGGAAATTCCACCAGTAGGAAAGCAAATAAAGAAACGAAAAAACTTGTAGCCAATATGGCAAGCAACCAATCTGTTTCTCCTTCTATCTTGTATGAATCATTAATGAAAAGCTTTTTTCTTTTACATATATTTCAAAAGCAAAACACTAGTCCGGACAACCTATTAGTCAGGACTAGAGCAACCAATTTTACTTAGAATTAATTTTCTAACTAAAAGCAACCACTAGTCCGGACAAGCTATTAGTCAGGACTAGAGCAACAATTTTTACTTAGAATTAATCTTCTAACTAAAAGCAACAGCTAGTCCGGACAAGCTATTAGTCAGGACTAGAGCAACAATTTTTACTTAGAATTAATCTTCTAACTAAAAGCAACCACTAGTCCGGACAAGCTATTAGTCAGGACTAGAGCAATAATTTTTACTTAGAATTAATTTTCTAACTAAAAGCAACCACTAGTCCGGACAAGCTATTAGTCAGGACTAGAGCAACAATTTTAACTTAGAATTAATTTTCTAACTAAAAGCAACCACTAGTCCGGACAATATATTAGTCAAGACTAGAGCAACCACGATTACTTAGAATTAATTTTCCAACTAAAGGAAACCACTAGTCCGAATATTCTACAATTCTGGACTAGTGAAACCATTTTTATTTGGAAAAAATTTCTAAGTAACAAAGCTAACTACTAGTCCAGACAAGAAGTTAGTCAGGACCAGTACAATAAATTTTACTTGGAAAAATATTCTAAGGCAAAAACAAACTACAAACACAGAGTAAAATAACAGCAAGGAAAGCAAATATTAGAGATTCGCCGGACTCAATCGAGCCCGGAGCAAAGTACATATTACAAAAACCAAATTTATCAAGTATCAAATCAGCAGCAAAGTTATAAATCAAAGAAGTCAAGAATCGGGAGCACTGGAAGGAAGGAAGCTGGGAAAGGGCCCGTCGAATGGCTCCGGTTCCCCTAGTCCAAGCTCAATATCTTCCTTGGCCTTAATAAACTCAGAGACGAAGCTATCCCAATCGGCCTCCGGATTGGTCTTGATATGCCTTTCAGCAATCAACCAGCACCGAGCTATCTCCGGAGCACCAGCATTGGCAAGAGCTCTATCGTACTCCTCGGATCTCTTAAACTCATCTATAACTTCAGACTCCGGACGCACAGCGGACATCTGTCTCCGGAGCTCAGCTAACTCAGATTTCAAATCAGAAACCTCCTTTTCAGCATTTTCCGCCCGGAGGGTTACTTTATTCAGGTGCTTGTTCAGTCCGAACAGAGAATTATCTTTCACAATTATCTAATCCCGGAGCTAGCTAATCTCAGCATCTTTATCAGTAACAGCAGTCCGGAAGCCTTTGAGCTCATTATATGCAAGAGAGGCTGAACCGGCCATATACCCACCAAGCTGCAAAAAACAGAGAAACTTAGAAAAACATTCTAAGGCAAATCAACACAAGAAATAAGAGAAGACAGAAGTACCTGACCCCAGAGCCGGGAACACTCCTTCATAGTCGCATCGAATCCGGACTCATTCATCCTTCTCCACTCTGTTTGAGTAGGAATCCCAGCCATGAAGTGAGCTACTTCTTCCTCCAGCCCCGGACCACCTCCATCCGGACTCTCTTCTCCAATATTCTTTCCCTTACCAGCCCCGGACCCAGAACCAGCTTCAAAGTTTTCGGCCCGGGGAGGCTTACTTCCAAGGGTGCGCAGCCTCTTCCTCCTCCTCCCATAATCTCCACCCGGAGCCTCGCCTATAGGACCAAGGTCCTCCAGATTTGCAAAATCATCTCCAGTTTCCACTTCGGCATCCAGCTCCGGACCAGGAGGACTCACAAGAACTTCAGGCTCTGGATTTGGAACCGCATTGCTCTGGGATCCCTCTTCCACTGAGGCGTTAGATCCGGACCCAACAGCAGCATTCTTCTTGGGTAGCTTGAAAGCCTTGCCCAGACCTTTCAACGCATCACTATACGCGGAAGACGACATGTCCGGATTGTAGTGAGGCAAACCTACAACGGAACAAAAAACATAAGTCAAAAACAATAAACAATCATAGCAAAAGGAAGCAGATAACAAGTCCGGACAATAAGAAATATAAGTAGTCCGGAAACAAGAAAATACTACTTACAGCCTAGCCTATTCATGGTCCTATGAATCATAAAAGTATCGCGAGTCATCTGAAAATCCAAGCATTCGCAGAAAGCAAACATCAGCCAGATAGCTTCGCCCCGGAGTACTTCCCTACGAAACCGAGTCCGGACTCCCTCCGAAGCAAAATGAGGAAGATAGTACAAATCCAAGCCTCGGAGCATGATCAGCTCTCAGTTCCAGTACTTCAACGAAGACTGCTGAATTACAAGTCCGTAGGAACCCCCGTACCCACACTCCGGAGCCCGGAAACGAAGCTCATACAGGGGAAACTGGCTGGAACGGACCAAATGAAATATATGATGCCATAGTTTAAAGGTGGGCTGAACCTTAAACTTATTGCATGTGGCAATAAACCAAGTCATCCATTTTATACCGTTGGGCGTTATCTGCATTGGAGAAACCTTATATACATACTTGCACAAGTGCTTGAGAAACAAGTGCCAGTGCGGGTTCCATCCAGACCGAAGATGCTCCAGCCATACCGGAACAAACCCATCAGCTGGTCTGTGATAAATCCTTTCATCCGGAGTCGGCCACCTCCACTCAATCCGGCGATCCAACTGAAAAGCAGCCCAGACCGCAGAATCCTGAGCAGCATAATCTAAGCCAGCATACTCATCCTTGAGTTCATAGTGCTCCTTAGCTACTATGCTATCAGTAAACTTCCTATCAAAAGCTTCCCTATCGTAAGGCCCCGGACCTGCATTAGGCTGCCTAGCGTACCCGGATCTAATACTCCTATAATAGAAGCTATCTTCAATCTCCTCACTTTTACTAACAAAATATCCCAAATTCTCCACCCAAAGTCCCTCCGGACTGCAAGTTACCTTTCTGGAAGAGATCTTAGCAACCGAGAGCTTCGTTACGGCCTCAGAATCCGAAGAAGAAGCCTTCTTCCCCATCTCAACTCATTCAGAATCAGCAGAAGACTCAGAATCCGAACTAGACGGCCCCGGATAGCAAGTTATATATGCCTTGGCAAGAGCTTTAGTCTGGACCATAAATCTAAAACAAGTGGCAAAGGTTAGTCTAAAATCCTACAGTTTATTTATCTTGAAAGCTACATGGTCCGGACTACCCTATGATTCAATTTTATAACAAGTTAAAAGTGAACAGTCCGGAGCCCCAATCCAAAATACCAAACTAAACAGTCACTCCGGACTGGAAACCCCATAAGCCAAACAAACAACCCTAGCCTATCACTCCGAACTCAGATATCACAACAACACAAAATCAACAACCGATTACAAACTCCAAAACCTAGCCTATTAATCCGGACTAGGTAAACAAGTCCGGACCCCAACAAAAAACCCAAATTCCAGAAACACTTACAAACCAAAATCAAACACTAAAATATGCCAAAAAACTATATACATACAGATATACACAAAAACATATCAAACATAAACAAAACAAAACAAAATAACCAAACCAAATCGACAAAAGCATAACCCTTAAAAGCAAAACATAATCGACACAAATGCAAAGAAGAAAAACAAGAAAATAAAGAAGGAAGCTTACAAATTAGAGATTACAGAGAGATTGATAAAACTCGAACAGCAGCCGTGAACTTCGAACCTCTACGACGAACACCGGAAAAGCTCTAGAGAAAAAAGAGAAGAAGAGGAGAAAATCAGAGAATCAGTAAAAATTAAAAAAGCAGACAGGGACTCCTATTATAGGCGTGGTAAAACTCAAAGGCCACACGCCACGTGGCACAATCCTGATCGCTCATCGCACACGGTGTTTAATGCTTATCATAATTACGGCACGTCTCTCCACATCTATAACAGCTGTAATAATTCAAATAATTGGGGGGAAACTCCCCAAAACCGTTTCGACTTCCAAGTCCGAACCCCTTCGCTCAGCTCAATCCGGACTTGGGGGCAAGAAAAGCTCAATTCCTGACAAGGACAACCACTTTAGTCCTGATTTCGCCGAACTCAGTTCTATCCGGACTGGGGGGGCAAGAAAAGCTCAACTCCTGACAAGGATAACCACCTTAGTCGAGATTCGCCGAACTCATCGCAATCCGGACTGAGGGGCAAGAAAAGCTCAACTCCTGACAAGGACAACCACCTTAGTCCTGATTCTCCAAACTCAGCTCAATCCGGACTGGGGGGCAAGGAAAAGCTCAACTCCTGCTAAGGACAACCACCTTAGTCCTGATTCGCTGAACTCATCGCAATCCGGACTGGGGGGGCAAGAAAAGCTCAACTCCTGACAAGGACAACCACCTTAGTCCTGATTCGCCGAACTCAGCTCTATCTGGACTGGGGGCAAGAAAAGCTCAACTCCTGACAAGGACAACCACCTTAGTCCAGATTCGCCGAACTCATCGCAATCCGGACTGAGGGGTAAGAAAAGCTCAACTCTTGACAAGGACAACCACCTTAGTCCCGATTCTCCGAACTCAGCTCAATCCGGACTGTGGGGCAAGGAAAAGCTCAACTCCTGCTAAGGACAACCACCTTAGTCCTGATTCGCTGAACTCACCGCACTCCGGACTGGGGGCTAGAAAAGCTCAACTCCTGCTAAGGACAACTACCTCAGTCCTGATTCGCTGAACTCAGCGCACTCCGGACTGGGGGGCAAGAAAAAGCTTAACTCCTGCTAAGGACAACCACCTTAGTCCTGATTCGCTGAACTCATCGCAATCCGGACTGAGGGGCAAGAAAAGCTCAAATTCTTTTAACAAAATAATCAAATGCTCATATTAATGTGGAACTCTGCAATAGTGCAAGATCGATAAAATATTTATTCAAATATATTTATAAAGGGCCGGATAGAGCAACTGCAGTGATTGAGACCACCGAGGAAAGGGATGAAATTAGATCATATCTTGACTGCAGGTATGTACTCTTTGGTAAACAAACAAAATTCCTTCTGAAACTTGCACTTGCCACGTCTGTGTTTTTTTGTCAGGCTGTTTTTTTTGTTTTATTTTTTTATGGTTAACCTAATATAAAGTTTGAAGTTGCCCTTTGGTATAATTCAGAATTCATCTTAAAAATTAATTTAATTTAGTTGCACATATATTTTGGCCTTTAGCCAAAGATTTAATAGACTTTTTACATTTTAAAATTTCATGCCATAATTTTTTGTAAATATGTTTTGTGGAGAGAGTTTCCGCTGATTATGCAACCTTGTATCAAGAATAACTAAAAAATTGGTGGGGAGGTGTTTGGTTATTAACATTATAGAACTACTTTTTAGGGTTTTATGTGTTCCACAAAACCAGTAGGCTGGTACAAAAATTAAATTGATAATTTGAAATAGTAAACATCAAAAAACATTATACATTACACAGTTTCAGAAAATATTATTGCCATTATTTAGTCAAAGTTGATACATGGGTATTTAAATACTTCCTTATGCTTCCAAAGGCATAGCAGTATGCCCCTTCCTTTGTTTACTTTCGTACATGAAACTTAAATCATTAATTTGTTGTGCTGAGGAGACTGAGGGACATTCATTGTGCTTACTTTTAGAAATTTGCAGCATTTTAGGGCGGGAATTCAAGAACTTTGCTTCTACTTGTAATGTCAATTTAGAGTGCAGAATACCGGGAAGAAAGAACATAAACTAAATAATAATAACATTATTACTCTCAATATAGCAATTTTGAGTAAGTCAATCAGTCCTTCTGGTTTCAAACCACCTCTTGATACTTTCACCCAACTTCATGATTCCCCTCACTAATTGATATATAAAAAAGAAACACAACTGTTGATTACAGGCACATATCCGCATGTGAGGCTTGCTGGAGGATCTTTCAGTTTAGCATCAACTACAGATATCCATCAGTTGAACGGCTGCATTTTCACCTGCCTGGTGAGCATACTGTTATATTTGAGGAAAATAGATGCATTGAGAATGTGCTCAATATACCTGGAATAGAAAAGACTAAATTCACAGAATGGTTAGAGACAAATAAGAGGAATGAAGATGCACGTAATCTAACTTATGCGGAGTTTCCCAAGAACTGGGTTTGGAATTCTAAGGAGAAAATATGGACCAGGAGGAAAAAGGGAAAGGCCGTTGGCAGAATCTACTTTGCACATCCAGCAAGTGGAGAGCGCTTCTACATGCGTATGCTCCTTAATTTTGTAAAAGGGAGCACCTCATTTGAGTGTATAAGAATGGTGAATGGGGTAACATATCCGACATTCAAAGCTGCATGTTATGCTTTGGGATTACTTGATGATGATAAAGAATGTGTGGATTGCTTATCTGAGGCTTCTGTTTGGGCAACAGGGAATGAATTACGCAATCTCTTTGTCACAATCCTCATCTTTTGCCAGGTTTCCAATATACCAGAACTCTGGAAAACTCATTCTCAAATACTCTCAGAAGATATGCTTCACTTGCAACGGAAAAGGTTTCAAGTCCCTAACCTCCAACTAACAAAAGAACATATTGAAGCATACGCACTACTTGAAATTGAAGGCCTCATGCAAAAATTAGGAAAAAGCCTAAAAGAAATCGATGAAATGCCGCAACTTGATTCATCCCTCACCCGAGAATTTGGAAATAGATTACTAAATGAGGAATTGGATTATGATCGGGTTGCTTAGAAGATCTTCCATGAAAAATCTCTTAATGCTTTAAATCATTTTCAAAGAATTGCATATGATGCAATTGTACGCTCTATTCAGCATGATGAAGGTAAATTGTTCTTCATCAGTGGTCATGGTGGCACAGGGAAAACATTCTTTTGGAATGTAATTGCTTCAAAATTAAGATCAGAATCAATGATAGTCCTTCCAGTTGCAACCTCTGGATTAGCTTCATTGTTATTACCCAATGGTCGAACGGCGCACTCCCGATTTCACATTCCATTGGATGTCACACCAGAATCTACCTGCGAGATAAAACATGGTACACAATTGGCTGAATTGCTGCAAAGAACTTCACTCATTATCTAGGATGAGGCACCAATGACACACAAATATTGTTTTGAAGCTCTAGACAAGACCTTGAGAGATATACTAAGCACACGATATGAGAACAGTAGTTCTGAACCCTTTGGAGGCCTTACAGTTGTATGCGGTGGCGACTTCCGCCAGATACTACCTGTTATCCCGCAAGGTGAACGTGTTGATATTATTGATGCCTCACTTAATTCCTCCTACCTATGGGATCACTTCAAAATTTACGAGCTGAAACAAAATATGCGGCTCCGTAAGGATGGGGTTGATGAAATAGAAGCTGAAAGAATAACATCATTTGATAGATGGCTATTACAAATTGGGGATAGTTCTTTGTATGACACTGTAGGACAAGAAATGATAAGAATACCTCATGAGTTATGCAGAACAACAAGCGAGAATCCAATGGAAGACATTGTTAGCGAGGTCTACCCTTCATTGTTGGAAAATTATAAGGATCCTGCATACCTAAAAGAACGTGTTATATTAACACCAAAAAATGAAACGGTTCATGAACTGAATGACTTTTTAATGAACATGATACCATGAGAAGGAAGGACATATCTTAGCTCAGATAGTGTTTACAGGGAGAGCATTAACATTGATCATGATGATTTGTTATACCCATCAGAATTTTTGAACAGTTTAAGATTCAGTGGCGTCCCTAATCATGATATACAGCGTAAAGAGGGAACCCCGGTTATGTTGCTTAGAAATTTAAATCGATCGGGAGGCCTTTGTAACGGCACGCGGTTAATAGTTACGCGTTTAGGAAATGGTCAATTCGAGGCGACATCATTACTGGAAAAAAGGCAGGACAGAATGTTACTATCCCACATATCATTATGTCACCCAAAGAATCAAAGTGGCCATTCAAACTTAATTGGCGTCAGCTACCAATTGCCCTGTGTTTCGCGATGACGATCAATAAAAGTCAAGGACAGTCTTTGAAATGTGTAGGCCTGTATCTTCCAAGTCAGGTATTCACACATGGACAGGTATATGTGGCCTTATCAAGGGTAACGGAACTACAAGGCCTGGTCATAGTTAATGTTGACAGTGAAATGAAGGACTAGACTCTTATCAAAAATATTGTTTACAAGGAAGTATTCACCAACATTCAGGCCCCCATGCGCGATACCGGTATGACATCAACCCCTTTTGCTTTTCATATTTGATACACATATATCTCTGCTACATTTTTTTACTGAAGTATAGTTATTATGATTCAAACTTAACACCCAACATAACCTTCAAAATACTAACAGCTTTAATTTTGGATGCTCAGCCGACCACTTTACCATGTCTGAGCTTGAGGTAGAAGCCACAACAAGATAGATGGTGTTCTGCAACACACACCAGCGCCAAGTTCGTTGTCAAAAATTAGATTGACCTTGCCTTTAAAATTATGCACATGTGATTCTCTAATATTGGACAGCACTGGCATCTCATTCTAGACATTTGAGACTGAATATAGACGGAAGTTGGTGCTTCAAATTTTATATTGCTTAGTTTGCAAAAATTATTCTGATCTTTCTCTGAACATCTCTTTTCAGATTATACTTCAGGCTGTAAATCTAAAACCGCTATGTTATATTGTCATATGTGTGGAAATGAGCAGATGTTTAGAGTATTCCTTTAACTTATTTCGGATATATTACGAATTATCAGCATATATTTCAGTATCCCCAACATATAATTCGGGTATCCCTATTAAATTAAAAATTTATCAATTTTCTATTTATCTGGTTTTATTTGAAGATTTGCCATTTTGCTAATGCTAAATATATTTTTGCAATCTACAGCTTTAAGTTGTTCTCGAGAGAGTACATTGATTGCAATATAGCAAAATATATCATTTTTGGCGCACGCTGTAGAGACATGGTTTGTGTTCATTATACTGTTGCTGACTTAATTTACCCTTTATTTTACATGCTATCTCGAGTTTACTGAAATATCAAAGTTACTTTCATGACTTCTTATATCTTTACAAACCTTGATTGGAGCTCTCATTTAGTGTTGTATATATGTATTGTTTAATGCAAGTCATTGTGAATATAGTAATTTGCCTTTTTTAATTACATTCCTAAAGAAAACTTGTATTATTATAGACCTGTCATTCGAAATTTTCTTGAATATAGTTTTAGCTGGGTTTGATGTTGGTATTTAATAATAATGTCCGCTCTATAAACAAATATTGGTTTGGCTTACTTTGAGGAGTAGTGGGAGACCTGTCTTTCCTTTCCCTTATTTATAACTCGAAAGTCAAGGGTCTTGAAATAACTTTAGGAATGGGATCAAAATGCATCATGTTCAAAGCTATGGTTATATAGTTATTTTCTTCCAGTAATTTATTATTTCAACCATGAAATTAACCTTTACCTAATCGGTGTTACTACCCTGATCTGATAAAATACATGTGACAACAAAAACAAAATGCAGATTCAAATGCAAACACAATTCCAGAGTTGACTGATTTTGACCTTTTAGTTATATATTGTATTAATTAAAGATATCTAACTACATTATCATTTTCCATATTCAATATTTATGAATTGAAACCACACTAACTTCAACATTGTGGTTTATAACATCTTTGTTTGGATTTTATTTAAACTTTTAATACATGTGTAGTTTTGAAGGCTGCCCTGCACTCTGCAAAACTAATTTTTTTTAATTTTTTTTTTGTGCTTTATAGATTAAAAAAGTATCCAGCTCCTCGCCTTAAAATCTGTGACTTTGGTTACTCTAAGGTTTGGATTTATAATAATACACATTTTGCACACATACCATTAACCTTTTAAGTTTTTATGGCTTGATTAAAGTTTTGATAATACAATTTTATGTATAACTAAACCGTTACAGACATCTCTGCTGTACTCAAGGCTACCAAAATCACTTGTTGGTACTAAAGGTTCAAAAGTATTAAGATGTTAAATATTACTTCTCTTAAACCTGATAAATTTTTATATTTGTGTTGATTTATATTGTGTGATATTTGCCGATATATATGTAATTGTGCTTGATGCCGAGAAGCAAAAAGGTTGTTTGCGCCTAACAGAGGTAAAAATTATAATCCTTGAAAAAAAAGATAGAAAATGACTGAAATCTAAGGTGTGTGGCATGACAGGCTATTCATTTTATTATTCATTTTTCGTGTTTTCTTTTGCGTCCAAGTTTTATCATGTTCATGTAGTGGCTTTCGACATGCATATACCTTAGTTGCCAATTTATTACAAGGCATATCAACTTGCAAACTTCAACTATTTCATGTCTATAATTGCAACAATCTTCTCAACTTTATGCAATCTTCTCCACTTCCTTGTCTCAATAGGGAAATTATTGTTGTTTAGATATGTATCTCCTTATTTTAAAACAGTATCATGATTTATATTTTCTCTTTGTTTTTTGGCACCAAAAGGTACTACGATTTCTATTATGATAGTTTTGTTCTTTAGTATTCAAGATTCTTTTCTATTGTAGTCTAACATTTTTTGGTTTTCATTTTTAATCTAAAGGACTTTATCATGCAATATAAAATTTCTATGCCAATGCTAAAGACAGAATAACAAGTTCATTTAGTTCACCTTATTACTTTGCATTTTGGTTGGCTTTAGAGAGAGTATATGATGACAATGTACTTGCAGATCTAAAAATGAAATAAAGACATATATGGGAGTTGTTGAATGATGTAAGAATGTTATTATCTTTTATTTGTGCTTACTATGTTGGTGAGTATTAACTATTTATAAAATCGATTTTTTTGTAAAATATAAATTATGACCTTGGATTTGGAATGAGGACTACGAGTTCTACATGTAATTAGTGTATCTTTTTGTATTAGTTTAATTTCTGTGTAATTACCTAAATGTTAGTTTAGAGACTCTGGCATATTTTTTCCTTTTATGTTAATAGTTCATCTTGATAATCACAGTCCGTGAGTAATGTTCTTCTTTTTTTAAGGCAATCCAACGGGGTTTAATTTATACATAGATTTAAGTTTTAGCATGTTTGATCCACCCTTGCATTTGATGCTCGCGTGCTGCAATGTGAAATATAAAATCTTCTCACAGTTTGAAAAGAATTGCATTGTGTATATCATGTACAACTCAGTATTACAACCTTTCTCCTCATTCTTGCTTGCTTGGCAATTTTTCTCCTGATCATATGAGAGTAAATGCTCTCGCTATTACAGGAAGCTATCATTTGGCGTTTAAGCCAGATTTTTAGAGTCCTTTCATGTCGCGCAAGTGAACACAACCATTGCTAAAAACATGTATTCTTCCAGGATACAGCTCCTAAAGGACAATTATCCTTGTTAGCCGGAAGAAATTGGTCCATTGGCTCCTCTATTTTATTTGCCACCAAAAGATGCAGAACTACATCACAAAATATTTTGTTGAACAAACGGTGCGGCAGTGGAACTCAAAAGAGGGAGGGTAACAGTCCACAGTTACTTACAGAAACTGGTAAGAAAATAAATTGCCTGGTTTAAGTGTGACTCCTAGGAAAAGAATATTTTTTTAAACAAAAATTATATGTATAGCCCTTAATTTGAATAATAATAATAATATGATTTGTTCGGAAAAGGCTTATACGTTCGTGAGAATAAAAAAAGTGAAAAGAGGCATATACATTGATACAAAATATTATTTGCTACTCACCTTTAAAAAATTTATGTTAAAGACTTTTTTTTTTGGATCATACTTAATATTCTTTTTGAGAAATATTGATTTTACAAACACTATGTTTGTTGATCAAGCTGGTAATTGAATCAAGCTACCAGGGGGATTATCCTTTTTTTTTTGCATTTGAAGCAAGCTGGTAAATTTAACCTCAAAATCTAAATATATCAGTTTAGTAATTTTTTTATAAGTCCTTCTAATATAATTTTTTTCTTAAAAAAATCAAACATCTCTTTGTAACTGTTGTGCTAGTTTGTTGATCTATATTTTTTTAATAACCCCTCCTTTTATTGCTAGACTAAGTCCCTGGCATGCTATTTTCTTATCCTATAGGTTTTCATGTTTTCACTCCTTTTATTGTTAGCCTAAGTGTCTGGTACTATACATTTTTCTTTATGTACTATTATTAATATATGCATATTTAACATAGGATTAATATTTAATTGATTATTATATTATTTTTTGTCTTTCATCCCAAATTTGTAAGTTATCTCAAATAAAAAAGGTGAAGGGCAATCAAGTCTTATTTCAGAAATTTATCCTTTTACATATTTCATAGATAATATGTTAAAATTTTGGCCAACTAAGCTAGTTTTGAATTAGCTAAAAGTGTATCTTACATTGCACATTATTTTTTAAAGTTACTTATCATCTAATATGTCTATGCAAGAAGAGTTTAAGTTATTTTTAAAATGATTTAATTTTTTAAAATTACTTATTATCTAAATTGTCTACGAAAGAATAGTTTAATTTTTTCTTAGGAAAGCTAGTTTAAGTTATTTTTTAAATAATTTGATTTTTATTATTCTTTAGGCAAAATAAAATTATTTACAAAAGTCTTACATGTCCAATTAGTTAGGATTGTGTATCAAGTTATTGTAGCCTTTTTTAGGCAAAAAAATTTTGTTTCCCATTTTATTGCCAGCTTAAATGTATAGTAATTTAAAATTGTGTTTGTTTTAGAGGCAAGCTTACGACATAGCATCATGCTTAAATGATATATTTGTAGCCTCTGCATCACACCTCATCAGGTAGCCCTGGATTTTTTAAATCAAGCCTATAGGTATACTTTTGCTAGAAAGAACAGACAATGTTGTCAAGAACCACAGGAGTTCTATTTTGAAGTGCCGGGTATTGAACTTGACAGCTCTAAGTTGGAGCCTGGTAATTGGTCTTAAGATGCTATTTTGGACAAGTTGAAAGCATCACCAGAAGAAATATTGACAAATTTGACTTGCTCGCTAGAAGTCATCTCTGTACTTGGAGCCAGACAAATAATCACTACATTTCACAGACAATTCCAATATCTTTAAAAGGCAGGCAATAATGCGATAAATACAAATGAGATATATCGTTTTTCTCATGACAGCTACAATAATCGCTACTCATGATTGGGATTAAGTTTTTGTTATAAATTTTAAAGCTATCTGTTAACCATTGAACACGGCTTAGGGTAGGAAACTACAAGAACTGGGCCAATCACAAGACATAAAATTTTATAAGATCTCCCTTTAATTTAAGTTGATCTGAAGTTTCACTATTCTTCTTATGCAACCATGTCCGCATTTGTTTCTCATAAGAAGATGCCTAATATTCTCACAACCCCCCATAGTACATCTAAAGATCACTGTATTGACATGATAATGGTATAGTGGCCATTGCCTTGGCCTGAGCATGGGCAGAAACCTGAATACATAAAATGCAGTCCTAAAAATTACCAAGACAACTGTGCGGGAAGCCTTTAAATCAAAAAACAAATAAAAAGCAAAAGGTTCAAAGCAACCATATTTATCAATTGTTTGACTGCAGAGCTTCAGAATATTTAATTTATTATAGAAATAAATTTCACTGATAGAGGCTATTTTTGCAAATCTGTAAGCAGTGTTTTTTTAAAAATTTCAGCTCTCTGCAACTAGCATGGCGGGGTTTGATCTAAGGGGTTCTGCCCGCGACAGTTTTGACAGCTTCGGCAACAGGGGATAACTTTCTCTTACGGGCGTTGCTGGTCTCCGGAACACTGGTAGTCAAAGGTCCCACCGGACTGGGAGCAACCTGTAGGAAAGGATAATGAGAAAACACAGGAAGATGGTCATATCGATTGGCATATTGGTTGAAGCAGGAAGGTAAACATGGAGATCACTTACTTGCACAAGTTTTTTAGTCTTCCTTTCATAAGTCGTTTCCAGCTCTTCCACAGGGGTGAAAATTGCTGACACCCCATAATCTTGCAGGCCGTCAACCAAATTATACTTGTTCAACTTCAGCTTGTACACATATTCCTTACCCAAAAGCACCTGCAGCTCGGGGGGAACCGAATCATCTCCAGCTGGCATTTTGTTCATTAGTTTCCAGGCTGAGGTGTCCAGCAAACGCTCAGCAGTAGAATTGAGCAAAACAACAGTTGTAGTTCCTGTGCCATCCTCCACTTGAACATTAATGCAAAACCTATAAGAAAATGGAGAGGTAAAAAATATGGCTTAGTAAAACAATAGGTCAGGACCGGGCGCATGAGTGAGTGGAGGTACACAGGTCGCTTACATGGCCAGAGGGAGGTCAACTGGTTTGTTGCAAGAATTGCAGACAAAAACCCCATCACGAAGTGTGGCTTTCTTCACACATTCCTTGCATGACACATAATACCATTTGAAGCGATTATTGATGGCAGCCTTTAAAGTCACAACATCAACCTGCCATAACATAGGGGGAGTTATATCACAAACTTGGGGTAATTTTTTTTGTGGTGTACGCGGACATTTTTTAGGTCACATATGGGTACTGTTATTTACCTTCAGCTCGCCAGCACAAGTAGCGCTCACCAGTGCCTCCACAGTCATTCGATCAACAAACATAGCTTCCTCAGGAGGGAGTCTGGAATATATATATCTATTTATACCTTTTTAAAACAACAAAATGCAACATTTCTCCACAAAGATAGAGGTCACAAGTTTTTTGCATGAAAGCAGCACTAAATTTTAACCAAATGTTTACAAACATACAGGAACCGGAAAGTATAGCTTCGCAATAATTTGGAGCCAATTTTTTAATTGCAGAGGTAGCCTGGCATAACTATTTACTTACAGCATTCTAAAACACCAAAATGCAACTTTTCTTCACAAAAATAGAGGGTGCAATTTTTTGCATGAAAATAGCACTAAACTTTAACCAATTGCTTGGAAACAAACAGGCGGCGAAAAGTATAATTTTGCAATAATCTAGAGCCATGAGTAAGATACAACTTTTCTCAACAAAGATAGAAACTCCTAGTTTTTCCCACAATAGAAAACAACAATAATAAATATAAACCTTATATTTTATAAACAAATTAGCACAAAAAATGTGCAGAATCCTAATCTACTAAAGGCATATGTTCTCAGCAAGCAGAGTTTTAAAATTAGAAAAGCTTGATAAAGGTATGTTTTAATATATGGCAGCATGCATTACACCTCCCCAACACATAATATTTTAAGAAAATCATGGTTTTCAATAAAATAATGTTTGCTACTTGGAGTAAATAAAAGCAAAGTCGAGAACCTGGCAGAACTGGGGCTTTCGATAGTGACAATTTTTGGAGGCAAAGCAGAGAACCTTTCTCGTATAGAAGAGACGTGGTCAACATCTAGGTTCACATAAATCTTGCTAGCGCTAGTAGACGCAAAAGTCAGAGCACCTGGAGAATATTATTAGGCGTCAATATCATACAAACACAAGTACTGGTTTTGCCTACAAACCAAATATGTATTTTTTTTAAATTAAGGAGGCGAGCCCTGACGTTGAAAGGTCTTCATGGTAACAGAGGTCACAATAATAACATAGGGCGCAGCATCTCCAATGTATAACGTGGGGTCAAACACCTCGCCTAGCTTTCCCCATAAGGTAACAGTGCTAGTGATAGACTAAAACAATAGCAGTGGAGTAAAATATGGCAGAATGAATAAGCGGAATATGTTCAAAATTATAACGGGCAATTGTTACTTACTAATCAGTGAAAATTCTTATATTCCTCTTTTTGAAACCAGCCCCGACTACCTCAACCTGGCCAAACCCACAAAAGCAACCCACTATGTCTGCAAAATTTTGGCAGAACAGGTCAGGAAAGGGCTATACTCAAATCATTTGGGGTTTAAACAAATATGATTCTAAAATTGCACATAAGTTACATGCATTAGAGTTAGTATACTCAAATCATTTGGGATTTAAACAAATATGCTTCTAAAATTGCACATAAGTTACATGCATTAGAAATTATGTCGCTGCCAACACAAAGAACTGAACTTGAAGGTATTTTTTAATTATACTTTCATACGAGCAACATGCAAGTATTTTCAACAAAGAAAGAGCCCATAAATTTTCCCATGAAAGGCAAAAGTATGTAAAAGTAGTATAAAAATTGTATTAAGTAGCAACTAAATTTAAACCACATGTTTGAAATAAAATAGCCAACAAAAATTTAGCTTGCAACACCAAAACTAAATTTAAATCAGTAGCAACTAAATTTAAACAACATGTTTTGGAATAAAATAGCCAACAAAAATTTAGCTTGCAACACCAACACTAAATTTAAACCACATATTTTGAAACAAAGAACTGACTTTAGCCTACCTGCAATCAATCAACTGGTTGAATGTTGTGTTATGATGTTTAACCTTTCTAATCTTCCTAAATGTAAAATTCTCATCAAAACATTAGCTTTACAATAGATTTTGGGAAAATTGAGCATTGGTTTAAACTAGGGTACGGGTCAGGTGGGCATAATCCTCATTGCCATGACCCTAAGCTCGTTATTATACGAGACCAAGACAATATTTTTTATTCTTCTTCTCAGTATTATCTTCATGGGTTATTTCTTCGTTTCATACATTGAAATATTCAACTAAAACGAGCAAAACAGAACACAAAGATCAATCGCACATCCAAAGACTCAACTAAAACAAGCAAAACAAAACGCTTTAACGATTAATAAACTTGTCTGTCATATAATTAAACAAGTTCAAACATAGAAGATAGTGATTTTTAAACACAAAGACCAATCATACATCCAAAGGCTCAACTATAACAAGCAAAACACGACTCTTTAAAGATTACTTTCGTCTTTTTTCTTGGTTTTTCCAGCATGTCACTTGCGTCAGCATCACCAAGTAAACCCAAACTCGCATCACCAAGTAAAAGTAACCTCTCTACAAAAGCAGAAAACGGCGGCATATGTAACTTCTCATAGATGTCGATACGTTTACAAGGCCGTAACTTTTTCAAATAAGCAAATTTCCTCACCTCCCTATTCTCATTATTATACGAGACCAATCTAGACGCATTCTTTTTTATTGTTAGTCGGTTAAAGATTTCTGATAAGATATCGGTGGAGTCTAGAAAATAGCTTCCGGTTGATTTTTGAACGAGCATACAGTGTCCAAAACATTTTATTGGCAGTCGGTTAAAGATTTTTGATAAAATATCGGTGGATTTCTCAAAAGAGTTCTTGGTTGATTTATTTTTCCCCATCACCGGCTGTGTCAACGAAACTGAATGATTTTATTATGTCAGCATGAGTTATATTTATAGGATGACAAACATGTACTTTTTTTTCCTGGATAAGATATAGATTCGGTTTTTTTTTCCTGGATAGGATATAGATTCTGTTTTTAATTATAATCAATATGGGTTAAGATTTCTGGCATATTAATTCCAAAATTCAAAATCAAACCAAATTCAGAATCTAAAATCTGATTACCCTACAGATATATGGTTGGATTTAACTATTAAAAAATTAGTAATAATAATATTTAATAGTATAAAAACTCGTGCGAGACAAAAGACATATTTTAAGTATAAATTTTAAAGTTCCCAAAATTCCAGGAAAACTAAGTTCCTTCACTCATGCATATAAGCCTACGAGGCAATACTTAATTCATATATGAATTAAGTATTCTGTAATAGTATGAAGAAAACTATCGACATTCATATATGAATTAAGTATTCTGTAATAGTATGAAGTATATTATACAAAATATTTATTTTTTAAGATACACAAACAGATTAGCAACATATATAGTTGAGTGGATTGGTGGTACGATATTGGGTTGCGCAGTTGCAAAACATTTTTCGATTTCAATAAATAATAAATTTTTTAAATAAACATTAAATAAAGGGGAAAATGGAATGGATGTTAGTCGGCAACAATAACCTGAAACTCATCTTATTTACTGAGTCAAGTAGTTAGTTGTCTACTTCAAAATCAGTTAATATTTAACATTTCTAAATGTATTCATTAGGTATGATCTCATATTTATATAGGGGCACGTAGGTGAACCAGATCCCTACCAAGGTTTTTGAATGTATATCAGCTGCGTGTTACTAATGTAGAACTATTTCTCGTATTTGTTGTCTGGCAGACTTGCGAAAAGAGCAATGTCTTTGAAAGATAAATCTCCCATGAATACATCTGGTGGTGAGGGTGAGATTGGCGATGCCCCTGGGCTGCTTGTGTTTGAATATTTGGAGCATGAACAAAGATTACTCTCGGAGACCATTAACTAATAAGGCAAGTTGAGTTCCTGAAATTAGTATTTGTGATTGACAGCATATTTTAATTTCCCATGATTGATTGTTTTGCATCCCCTTTCATATTAATAGATATCTTGTCTTGAAGTCTAATTTACAGATTTGAGTTCAGACCGGAGCTGTGACCTGCTACCTTCAAGTTGGATTTCTGTAGCTTGGTACTTTTTTAGTCATCGAACATTTGTGATCTTCAGTTTGAGGTTTGCTTTCTGTAAGTTTTATTAATCAATCAGTCTGTGGTACAGGTACCCTATTTATAGAATACCCTATAAACTTTCTCATCCTGGAGATGATAATGTAAAGAAACGTATTCGTGCACATCATGTTCCTTCCCAGTGACAAACTTTAAAGGGTGAGGGTGTTTAGACTACAGAACTGACTTTAGCCTATCTGCAACCAATCAACTGGTTGAAATTGAATGTTGTGCTATGTTGTTTAACCTTTCTAATCTTCCTAAATGTAAAATTCTCATCAAAACATTAGCTTTACAATAGATTTTGGGAAAATTGAGCATTGGTTTAAATTAGGGTACGGGTCAGGTGGGCATAATCCTCGTCGCCATGACCCTAAGCTCGTTATTATACGAGACCAAGACAACATTTTTTCTTCTTCTTCTCAGTATTATATGCATGGGTTATTTCTTCGTTTTATACATCGAAATATTTAACTAAAACGAGCAAAACAGAACACAAAGATCAATCACACATCCAAAGACTCAACTAAAACAAGCAAAACAAAATGCTTTAAAGATTAATAAACTTGTCTGTCATATAATTCAACAAGTTCAAACATAGAAGATAGTGATTTTTAAACACAAAGACCAATCATACATCCAAAGGCTCAACTATAACAAGCAAAACATGACTCTTTAATTTAGCAAAAAAAAAATGACTCTTTAAAGATTACTTTCGCCTTTTTTCTTGGTTTTTCCAGCATGTCACTTGCGTCAGCATCACCAAGTAAACCCAAACTCGCATCACCAAGTAAAAGCAACCTCTCCACAGAAGCATAAAACGTCGGCACATGTAACTTCTCATAGATGTCGATACGTTTACAAGGCCGTAACTTTTTCAAATCAGCAAATTTCCTCACCTCCCTGTTCTCATTATTAATCATTATTATACGAGACCAATCTAGACGCATTCTTTTTTCTTAGTATTATCTCATCGTTGTTCCTAAAACCCAACGGCAACCAATCGTATACTCCTTGAAGATTAATACTCATCTTCCTATTCCAAACCACATACTCGTTCCCCGTTTTTGTAAGTATCCACAGCTCAAGCATATCGGACTTGCAGTTAAAATCAAAAAGAGAAAGTGATTCACCATATGCTTGAATATAAATTTTCCCCGAGGAACACTCTTCGGGTAACTTGATCTCTGAAATATTTTTGTTCTTCAAATTAAAACGGAAAACTGCTTCCCTGTCACTTTGTTTCTTCCCTAGCCAATATGCAGAACTATTTAGAAACACGGAATTATTTCTCAACTCATAGAGAGAGATCATCATCGACAGTCTCCAATGAATTAGAGTCGAGACTATAAACATTAACAATGATTGACCCGTCTATCAACCTCTCAGGACACATCAAAATTTTAACTTGAAAATCATCCAAGTCCTTGGAATATCCAAAACCCAAATATACCCTACAATAAATTAGCCATGTTACCGTACCATTAATAATAGGGTTGGACCTCTTACCAAAGTGCAACGGGGAATCTGGAAGAGTTTTAGTTTTTTGAATGATAGGATTCCAAAGATATATCTTGCTATAATGTTCCAACGCTAACCTTGACAAACATACTACACCATTCGACATCCGGTACCATGTTCCACAACCAGATGGAAATTGCAACTTGTAGTATTCTTCACATTGTGCTCTAAAAGATCGATATAAATTACTAGAACTCTTTTGATCCTTTAAGTGGAGTTTAATGAAGTCAGGAGATTTTATATAAGAATACCATGATTTTTGAACGAGCATGCACTCTCCAAGACTTTTTATTGGTAGTCGGTTAAAGATTTCTGATAAGATATCGGTAAAGTATGAAAAATAGCTTCCGGTTGATTTTTGAACGAGCATACACTGTGCAAAACATTTTATTGGCAGCCGGTTAAAGATTTTTGATAAGACATGGGTGGATTTTCGAAAAGAGTTCCTGATTGATTTATTTTTCCCCATCACCTCTAGAAAGAACTATCTTCTGTCAATAAAACTGAATTGTTTTTTTATGTCGATGAATGTGAATGGGTTATATTTATAGGAATGACAAACATGAAAAATTTGATCTTGAAAACGATATGGATTTTTTCTAAATATAATCAATATGGGTTTAAAATTTGATCTTGTATCAACTCAGAATCAAAATAATTACAAAAGCATATAACCTTATACTCATTGTTGGCCTTAACAAATCCAAAGCCATACTTTGGAGTCAAATTCCATTGTCTGATGTACTCTCGTGTTACTATATTGACTACACAAGCTTCATGTTTGTGTTTCCATAAACATATTAATCCATTAACTGAACCACATAATTACAAGTAGGGGTACCCGAGGCCGGATCCTTTGTCAAAACTCATCATAGTTTCATGATAAATACCATGATGGTCATATCTGTCATCTAGCTCAGTCAATTTAAGGTTATTATACAGATTATGTCCACAAGTTATAAGGATTGAAGATGATCTTGATAGATGCAAGTTAGCAAAATAAGGTTCCGAGAGTATTTTGTTCCATCTTTTGCTTACACACTTGCAGCGAGCAATTGTCTTGATGGGGATTCTTGATACAATGTCAGCCACCATCTCTTCCGGCAAATCCCTAGTAGTACACACCTTCCATAAAAAGAATTTAACAAACTTGATTAGCAACATCAAAACATAAAACATATATACATTGGGGCGGATCTAGGAACTTTAGTTTAGGGGGATACAAGGAAAATTTAGAGAATACAGTTTTAGATTTTTGAATTTTGAGGGGTCACTTTCATATGTTTTCAAAAAATTTAATCGTGAAGAAAAGTAAAATTTGATTTTATGGGGTTAGGTGTTCCTAGATCCTCTATACAACATATACATTGTTTTACGAATTTAATAAATTCCGATCATATAATTATCAGTGCAAGAACCTAAATATAAAACAATGCAATAATATATATCAAATCCTTAGTCTCGAAAAATTAGTACCACTGGGGAGGCCTCTGCAGTTAAGCTGCTATGAATGTCTGAGAGATGAGCACGACGATTGAATATTGACAGCAGGGTCTCCATAATGGAGTTCAGCTTCGCCATGTGAATTAACTTTGGTTGCTTTAAAACCGAGCTTCTTATGATTTTGAACGGCAAAAACTATGGAACAGGGTTATTATATGCTAGCTAGAAAGTTCATAAGGACTACAGGTATAGAGGCTTCTATAGCTTAAAGTCATCAATCACATAGGGAGACAAGTAGAACAAGTTTCATTGGCTTCTATAACAGGGGATTTGTAAATGGTCATAATGCATATGTACTCTCTAACTTTCTCAAACAACCCTAGTCGAGAAGAACCCTCTTTCACTCCCTCTGCAAAACATAGCAT
This sequence comes from Apium graveolens, assembly GCF_009905375.1. NCBI lineage: Eukaryota > Viridiplantae > Streptophyta > Magnoliopsida > Apiales > Apiaceae > Apium > Apium graveolens. The sequence continues at coordinate 185,277,016 of NC_133649.1, read as the reverse complement.
GCTCGCATACTTTGCAGAGCCTCATTTAGCATAATAACCAATTCTAGAAATGCAGGTTAAAATATCAAAACAACACTATATTTAACGGTGTGACAATCATCCTAAGACTGCATATTCACATATGTAACAAGAAAGTAGTAAGAGATTTTTTTTGGCTAATTAAGAAGTAAGAAATTCATAGAGAAAGAAGAGAAGTAGGGAACTAATATGAGCGTAGGAGATACAAACGTTAAACAAAGTTTTTCAAGTACCAACCCTGTACATATTCCTCTGTGCAGCTGAAATAAATTGAGCAAATCGAAGACTTCTTCTCTTCATCAACACTTCAACTACAGGTATATCATAAGCCAAAAATACAGATATCTATCTTACAAAATCCCGAAGAACAATGCATAACAAGAATACTAGTTGTTTGCAACATAAGAACGGACAGTAATAAGATTGCAAGATAAACTGTTACCGTGAAACCTCCTCTTCTGACAAAAGAACCTCTGACTTGCTATATCACCCAAGGTGCACATTTCACAAATCGACCACAAAAACTTTGGTATATCATCCCAGTACATTTGAATTCAAGTCAATCGGAAAACCAAGTAAGAAAAATACCAACAAAAGAGAAAGGAAACGATAAACGCAAAATACTCAATTAAACCCGAACCTCATTTGAAGCCCGAAAATATCAATAATCCGACAACTACATTAGAAATTCTATTGCATTCATCCAAAACTACAAATTCTACTATCACAGTCTATAAAACTACAAATCAAACTGCCGCAAGTTTCTCAACAAGAAAAACGTAACAACAATGGATACTTTTGAAATTCGATGGCTCGATAGATAAAATAATATTCTAACTGTCAAGGCAAATGGGACACTCTCTTATGCAAATGGGACAGTCCCTTTACAAACGAGACAATGAATGAGACAATCTCAATTAACTGCAGAATGTAAATAACAGTAATTAAAATGCAGAATGCTGAAAACTTAATAAGTAAAAACACCAGAAGTTTTCACTTGGTTCGGCCCCTACACCTAGTCTATGGCCTACATCCAAGTCCTCATGCCAACTAGCATAGAGAATGTATTATATCCACTTAAAAACAAAGTACTTACAAACTTTCCTTGATTACAAACTTGACTCACTTGAAAGAAACATTTCCCTAGCACACAGCTACCTAGCACAAAGCTACTTGGCCTTCCTGTTACTTGAAAGAAACATTTCCCTAGCACACAGCTACCTAGCACAAAGCTACTTGGCCTTCCTGTTGTAATCAAACTCCCACAACCCGGGACAAGTGATATAATACGCCTTTCAAATACAAGAATATAATATGAAAGTTTACAACTCAAACTAAGCTTCTTGTTTACTGGATATGTATCTCGGGTATATAGATAACAAGAAGGAGTTTTCAGATAATGAAAGATTGAGGTGAAAGCATTAGCCACAAATCTGAAATAATGAGTTGTATTTATAGACAAAGTTCTAACAGATTTATTTTCAAACAAATGATAAGATAGATAAGCGTTGAATACAAGTTTGTTTGAAAATATTTGAATGAATACTTGAGAAACTAATCTGTTAGTTGTTTCAAAAAGATAAACCAAATAAAAGATAGGATTTGAATAATTCAAACTTGGTTTATAAGATAGGGTTTGTTTGAGATAAGTTAAAGAGATATTTATCCAGTCACACATAAAGCCCTAACCCTTATCTAAACCTGGGATAGCTTCCTGAAATATCTGAGCAAACTGCAATGCTTGAATCTCGGTTGCTTCCATTTTGTTGTTTCTGCATTTTGTTATTGAAAGATCTTATCATCATAAACACGAACAATTAACATTCTCCCCCTTTTATGATGATGACAAATTGCTCCCCCTATCAAAAACACTTAAAGCTCCTGGAGAAGAAAATTAGCAACAACAGAATATAACAGGTATAATATGAATGCAACAATGTGAATGAGACAGTAAGATATGTTAAGGATGAATGAGACAGTATGCATATAATGAGAATGAAACACACAACTGAGACAATCTCAATTATATATAAAACTAAGAAACCCAAAGAACAACCCACCCATACAACCAGGGTGTCCAGTTGTCTTTAAAAACATTTAAAATCATTCATCAAACAACCTTAGTCTGAAACACAAAAGCATCAAAGCATCCTAGTCTTAAAACCAATAAACCACATAGAAAAGCCAAAGTCTTAAAACTTAAACAAAAACACAGAAAAACATCCAGAATTTCTCCCCCTTCATCATCGTAAAAGGCTTAGTCTGAATCATCAACATTAACTGGAGCCTTCCCTTTGTCTTTGCCCGAGCCCGAAGCTTTATCCTTGGCAGATGGAAAAACAGGAGCAGAACCATATTCTGAGAAGAGCTTATCAAAAGCATCTTGCGCTGGAGCCTTTCCGTCCCGTTCTCGAAGCCAATCAAAAATCTTCGCTTTGTATTCTTCCCTTGTCATGCCGAAGACCGAAGGTGGAGGGATGGCAAGAACTGGCAGAAGAGCTGTGATTTCTTCCAAAGTATAATCGCCAATCCAGTCACGTTTCTTATGCCAGTACAATTTGCTCTTGTCCTGCATAGTGGACAGTTGCTGTGACATAAACTTCGTCTCGGACCCAAGCTTGAAAAACAACTTAACAAACTCTTTTTCCCAGGCCTTGGCCAAGGAAATCATCCCTTCTTGTAGAGTCCCAAACTCAAAGTCTATTGTTTTGGCCAACTTGACATCAGAAGCATGCAAAACATATAGCTTTGCATTGATAGAATCCAAAGACGAACAGACAAACTTTCTAAATAACTCAAAAGAAGCATTCATAATACTAACTTGAGAAGTTAGTGACCCAAGAGTTTTGACAGAAGCAAAATGTTGATTAAGATTAGCCAAAGCAGCAGAATTTTCATTTAATTTAATCAACAAGGAATTAAGCAAGGTGTTTGTAGGCTAATCTAAGGGGTCTGAGGCATAGTTTGGGGATTTTGGAAGTCCACCACCATGCCTATGAGTTTCGTCAAAATACAATTTATTTGACTCCGAAACAAACAAATTATTTGCTGTTAAAATAGACAAATCAAACAACGTACTAATTTTCTCAGATTGAACAGAAGAAACAGAGACACAAAAATACCGAAACACTTTAGACAAAAGTGCAGGATAAGGCAAGTGCATCGACTCATGAGTCGAGCAATGGTGCATATTTTTGATAATCAGGGAAGACACATCACAAGGAACCTTTTTGACAAACATAGAAATTAAAATCGAATCTTGAAAAGTGATTCGATCTCGACCACTTTTACGAGGCAACAAATTTGTATGAAACAGTCTAAAAACCAAAAGAGAGAGTGGAGTTAAATCAGATACCGATGGTTTGATTGAAACATCAATAAAGTTCTCGCCAATAATAGCTTTGAGCTGTTCCTCATACTGAAGCCCGGGAACATCAACAAACGCCTGGTATGTTGTGAAAGGACACACCCCATGATCTAACAAACCTCCAATTCTGGCAAGAGCATCAGCCTTGAAAACAACAGGAGTCCCTCGAACATTTGAAAACACAATGCCTTCTGAAAGCAATTGAAAATTTGCATAGAACTCACGGACAAGCTCTAGGTAGCTAACTTCTTCCGGTGACAACAGCGATTCACACCCTTGGAACTTGAACAAATCATACACGCCAACTCGAGTTAACAACTCAATATCACAAATCCGCTCTTTAAGAATAGGCTTGGTTAAGATTTTGGAGCCGCTTTCTTTTGCATGTCTGTCGAACGAATCAGGAGATGCTTCACTTGACGCTTCGGAAACAACTGTAGCAACACGACGACGCTTGATGCCAGATGAACCGGTGGTTGGGGTTTGGTTAGCGGTGGATCTCGAACGGCGAGCCATGGAAGAGGGAAGATTTTAGGGATATGAGAGAAAAGGATAGGATTTTGAGAGAATGAAAGGGTAAAATGAGAGAAGAAAATGAAAAGATTAAGAAAGAGGGTTTAAAAAGAAGTAGGAACTGAAGAGTTAGAGATAGAAGAGGAAGTGAATAGGTGCAAGACATAAGTGATGTATTGAAAGAGTCATACATGCACGAGTTCCAAGGATATAAGAAGTCTAATCAAAACAAAAAATCAAAATAAGTTGACAAAAAGTACGTCATTGTTAACATTCAACTTATAAGTTGGGTAGGCAAACACTCATCGATAAGTTGTTACGGGCTTATAAGTTAATAAGCCCACTTAATAGATTTCCCAAACGCGCCCAATATATTTTACAACCTTTTTCACATCGATTCCGTTCAAGCAACTATCAGGGATATATAACAAATAGCAACATATGAGAACCTACAGAAAGTGTGAGTTCGGTTATTGAGTTTCCTCAATAAAGCTTAACTATCAGAAATAAAAGGAACAAGATGCCCTGTGTCAATCTCTTCCCATATATCCGCAGAAAAGGACAAATCTTCATTTTAAACCCCTGTTATTCCCAAAGAATCTAACTACGGAATTACAGATGGGGGAGGGGTTGAATGAAATTCTGGTTTCTTTTCGAAATTAAAACTTCTTACAAATATAAATATAACAATGTTTGAATATGCTAATTGTGGATTAAAAATATTCAAGTATTCAAACACAATGTAAATAAACAAGGATGTTTAAAACTTTCTGGTGGATTGTTATTTCCACGATATATATATATATATATAAGATCTATATGATGCAAAAGCACACAGCTGCTTATAAGAGTTATTACAAATTGAACTAGAGAGTGCTTAAAGATATAGCTTACAAATGCTCTCTTCTTCTTGCTTGTTTTGACTGTGTAAATCAATTATAAACTCATTGCTATATATCACCAAGTTACATGTGTAGTAAGACAAAACATAAGTCTATTATCTAGGTCTAATCACATGTTTCTTCATTTCTCTGTCCAATGCAATCCATATAGATATGGCATCTTTGAACGTCCCTGTTTTACATGGAAATGGAAATGCTTCTTGATCTTTATAATCCTGATTCCTTTTCTATACAATCAACCCATGTGACTGTCAAGTCACTATCAACTTCTATTTGAATCTATTATCCGTCGAGACTCTATAAGTTATCTGTTGAGACTCCGTTGGATCATCCTTTGATTGAGACTTGGGTCATCCGTCGAAGCCTTGGAAACATCCGTTGAAAGTATTTCCATAGCAGTTGACTCAATTTCATTTATGCAAAATTACAAGGCATAGAATATTTACAATTAGCCAACCTATTTTGCATATCATTCTAGTAATCAACATGACTTAAAATATCCTACAACTTCTAATACTCTAAGACATAACATTATACAGAAATGTGCTATAAAACTTATTTAAACTGAAGCTACTCTATCAATGGATGAACAAGTGTGGTTATCCGTTGATAGTTAAAATATCACTTAATTAAATCTACTAAGGTGTTTTGGTAGAATATCATCAAGCCTACAACATATTCCTAACGATCTCCCCCAATTTATGTCTACTAGAATTGTAGGCATAAACTTAGGAGGACTTGATGATAACAAAACACCTTATACAAAATGATCATTCAATAGTAGATAAAATGATAAGTGCTGCAATTTTATTGAAAGTTGATAAAAGAGAGTTCAAAAGTCTCACAAGCTTTGTTCAAGGTGCTCCTCTAGTCTAAGCAAATTAATCTTTTCTCCTTGAGTGTCTAGTCTTCTTTCCCAGTTTTTCATTATTCTCTTCTATCTGTTATTGAAGTTATCTGTAGAGTTCAGATTCATCTTCATTAGATAGATCCAACATCTCATGCATTTGCTTGAGAGTTTCATTACTTGATATCTTTAGCAGGTCTTCTAATCTGAAAAATCTTTTGGTATTCTTTTCATCCTTGAACTCCATCAACCAATATGGCCTCAAGTGCACTGTACTCCCAGTGTAAGTAATAGTTAAGATTCTTGGTAGTGCACTTGGATCTCTCCATCTTTGTCTGATTTGTTCAATTTTGTTGAGTATCTCCTTTTTGGCCACCATGGTGAATCCAAAATTTTTCTTGATTGCAGAGAATACTTTAACTAAGACAGAGTAGCCTTCATTGAGAATCCTATGAAGATGCCAAGTAATTTCCTTTCCAACCTTGTACCTGAACACTAGTCTTTCTGGAAGTCTGTTGTTGGCATCAATTTCTCTCACTTCATCTAGTTCTTACAAGTAAAGATTAATGTCTGAAAACTCATGTATGTCATGAAAGAAGAGTTGATCTCCTTTGTTGGCTGTTGGCTTGGGTTTAGATAAGGTTTTGGATTCGAATGGGATAGACTTGACTAGCTTTCTTGGTATGTTCTTTCTTCTTTTAGAAGTGTATGGTATTGGGATGTTCAGCTCAGGAATAGGTAAGCTTTCCCAGTCTATTATTTCATCCTTGGGAATGATTGGCTCACTATGAAAATTCACACCAGGATGGACCTTGATTTCAACTTGCTTTATTATGGGCATAGTTGGTTGATTTGTAGCAGTAGACTGAATTGGATTTGGTTCTTCCTTTTCTTTTTCAAATACCAGCTTTCTTTTGGCTCTTTCCTTTACTCTTTTCACATATTTCTGCTTTGGTTCCTCCTTCTTTTCAGTCTTAGTTATGGTGGCAAGCTTCTCACTTTCTGACTTTGTAGCAAGCTTTTCAGCTTGTTTCTTTGCATCTAAGACAGTCTGCCTTTAATGATGCTTGAGCCTCAATTTTTCTTCTCTCTTGGCTTCTCCAAATTGAGGATGTCCATCCATCACACAAATTAGTTTTCCATGCCTGTAGATTTTTTCTATCATTTTCTTCAAAACTGAATCTTTTGGATCTTTGTGATTTACAATAGAATGACTAAGCCGTTTCTTTTCATCAGGTTGGGGAGTTGCATAGACTAGGTCCAATGGATTTTTGCTTGAATGTTTTGACGAGTGATTTTAGGGCTTCAGAATCACAGTGGCCTTTTGATGTCTTTTAGATGAGGTTTGATCCCTTTCTATATTCCCCAACTTCATTTCACTTATTAGAATTTATCTCAATTGAGTGAAGTGCTTCACAGATTTTTTTTATTTACAATTGGACCAAATTCCTTCTCAATTCTTGCATCAAGATTCTTCATTTATTCTTTCAGCTTGAGTTCAGCTGCTGCTATGTTGATTAAGTCAATACTGTCTAACACCAGTGGCTTTGAGAAGGTAATGGTTGAAACAATTACCTTACTGACTTGAACATGCACATTCTTCTCTCCCTTGCTAACTTGGACTATTACATCATTCTCCCCCTTTTTGTTATCATCAAGTTGAGCATGGATTGAAGTTTGAGCAGCCACCAGTTGCTGTAGCAGATGAGTCTGAGTTTGTTGATTGGTAAGAATTTGAGCAACTAAGTTTGTTTTCCACTTTTGATAGCCTTGAACCCAATTCCTCAACTATCCAATTCAAGTCATACTCTTTCCTGAGATTTTGATTGATGGTTAGCATGGTGGAGTCAGGAAGTTTGGCATCTAGTCTCTTAGAGATATCCTCCTTGACTTGCTCAATTTCATGCTTTAGCTCATCTACAGTTTGATTATATTGGAGAGCCTGAATTTTGTGCAACTGTAGAGACTCTAGATGGTCTTATAGAAGAATTTTGGTGCTGGCATTGTTGGTGGCTGGAATGGCAGCTTGAGTTTGATGAATAAGTTTGAACAAGCTCGATTGGAAGTGATGATAGTTGCAGTCCTTTGTAAACATCCAAGCTGAATTTTTTGCTTCTCCCCCTATGTTCCTGCCTACCTCTTCAGCATCCTCTCCAAGAGAGTCATCCCCAATAGAAACACCAGAGGCACCAGAAGGATAGTCAAAATCATCACCAGCTGTAGAAGGAAGTGAATTGATTGCATCATTTTCCTTTAGTATAGAAGTTGTAGTATGCACCAAGTTTAGAGTCTTCGCAGAATCCCCATTTCCCTGTTCAGCTAGAATTTGATATGCCGGAATAGGATGAGTAAATGCCTCAGCATCAAAAGAGACAGAATCTAGAACAGCTTGATATTCTTGCTGAAATAATGTCTCTTTTCTGCATTATTGACATCCATTAACTCACTAGCAATGGGATCTTCCCATTCTTATGTACCTGCTTTTCTCTCATTATATCTAATTTCTTGTATCAAGGGCTCCCCTTGGCTTCCCACCCCCACACCCTCACCTTTACTATCTAAGGTGGGACTCCTTTCACTCACTTTTGCCATGCTGGAAGAAATAGCATGCATTTGTTCACTCTTTTCCTCTCCTTTTTCCTGAGAGCAACTCAACCTCTCACTCAAGTCACTCACTTCCCTCAGTTTGAAGAGTGATTGAACAACTACTAAGTCATCTACACTAGTAACAAGTTTAGAAATTTCAGGCCGTATAGAGACTTTTAACGGATGAGAGATATCCGTTGAAATAACAGTTGTTAGTGTCGACGGATAATTGCTATGAAGCTTATCCGTTGAGAGACAATCACTTGTCAACGGATGAGGAATATCCTTCGAGAGAGTAGAAATGATAGAGTTAGGAATTGAAATGTAATAACCCCAATTTTTGGAATTTTTGAAACACTAAGGAATAGTAACTTTTGCTGATGATGCTGATTAATGAAAATTATCAAACCACGCTATATAGGAGTACTGTTATGGAAAATCTAAGATCGTATTAGTATTCGATAAAGTAAATGAGTGTATGTAAAGGTCGTTAGAATTTGAATCCGGACACTTTGATTTTTCCCGAAAATCCACCAGATACCGAAAGAATTGAGTATAAGGTAACATGATTAAAAGGATTTAAATTCAAGAATTATAAGAGAGGATCATAAAAGGAATATAAAGTATTGAGAAAGGTTTAAGGGAACCCAAGTAATAAGATCCCGGATATGATCCCTCAAACAACGAACGAGAACGAGAGTTAAGCGAACCGTAAAATAAATAAATGACCAAGGGACAAGCTCATGCAAGTAGGATGGGAAGAAAGCTTCCAAGAGAAGCTAAAACATGTGGTTAAAGATTAAGACACCCTTACACCACAAGAAGTGGACATGTGGCATATTGATGATGCAAGCAATGATGTAATCAAAAAGCAAAAGCAAGAAATTTTGCAAGGTTGATTTACAACCAAGTAAATTCATTTCACTTTCCAAAAAAATCAACCAAGCACCATTCATCTTCTCTCCCCCATTCCAAGCTTCAAAGCTCTCGGCCAAAACAAACCCAGCAACTTTAAACTGCCATATCTCCTTCAATACTCACTCAAATATTGTTTTCTATAGCTCATTGTAAAGGTATTGAGATGGCCTACAACTATTCTCCACAAGTATCGTCCAAATAAGTAAGGTAAGAGCCTCATTTTTACAGTTCTTTCAATCAGACTTTTCGAAACTTCAAAGTCTAACTTTGTGTTCTTGATTTCTATGGAAAGATCAAGCTTGTAGGAGGCTCCCTAAGGCTTCCTAGCAACTTAACACCTCTCAAGGAAGGTATAAACTTCAAACCCTAGCCTTTACTTTGATTATTAGTGAGTTTGATGGTTGGTTTTCTAAATGAGAAGCATGATCTTTGATTATTAGTAGTTTGATTTGAATTTGGAGTGATTTGGTGAATGAATCTTGTTATAGTTAATAGAACTTGATTGAGGTTGGTTGAGATGAATAATCTGGAGAATAAGGACTGGTATAGTATTATTTAGTTGAGATTTTGATGTGTTAATAATTGTGGGTTTTTTAGTGAGGTTTTGGTGTAGTGAGAAACTTGAAAATCTCATAAACATAGCTGTCGTAATGCCCATTTTCCTTACACTGTTGTACATGAATCTCGGACCAGATAACTCACTAACCAATCTGTAACATTGCCATTATTAGCTAGAGCGTGTCGTAAGTTTCGTTTTGATATGTACTTCGCTTGGTTCCGATGTACGGTTTAGGAGAAACGATCGTTTTAAGTAACGGCGTTTCGCGAACGAACCTTTACCCCTCGCTTTACTTTGAGACCTTGTTTAAGGCCCTTAAAAGACTAATTAGATTACGAAACAATTATGTAAGGTGGGTTAGGCAGTTGGTAGAGTATTCGCGAATGAGTCGCCTTAAAATTCGTAACGGTTAAATTGTTAAAATTGGTGGAGCCGAGGGTACGCAAGCGAGTAACACAAATCGTTAAGCGTATAAGTGACCGTAAGTGATCGTTAGGGTATGAGTGAGTTTTGACTAGTTTCTTAAGTGACCGTGGTCTAATTCTGGCTTATATTATTGTTCATAGGTTACCGGACCCACTCTAAGCTTAATTCTACCCCAGAACACTCAGGCAAGTTTTCTACCCGTTATACTGTTGTTGTGATGTAAATATATTGATGCATTATCTTGAGATAAGTGCATGGTTGTTATTAGAAAATCTTGCGATATATTGGAGCATGTTGATATGGTATATATATGCATGTCTATTAGCAAATCTTACGATAAGTGCATGGTTGTTATTAGAAAATCTTGTGATATATTGGAGCATGTTGATATGTGATAAATGGCATTTTATACCACTTAGAACGTCTTATAATAGCTTGAATTGGTGTCTTGAAATCAAGTATTTTGTATATTTGATGCGTTTTTCTAGTGTTTGTGCATTTTAGGGTATTAGTTGCATTTCGGGAAAGAATTTATTAATAATAAGCCTTGGCATGTGTTTAGCATTGCAAGTGGGAAGATAGGAGCAGATTACAGTGAAGAAACGGAGCGAAACAGAGCATTTTCCAGTAGGGAGCTGAGCGCCCCCTCAGCTCTGCTGAGTGACCGCTCAGGAAGCTGAGCGCCCTTTTCAGGAATGCTGAGCGGCCGCGCAGGGTCGTAATTTCAGATTAAATATTTTAGACTCCTATTTCTGTTTGGCTTCCAACTTCTGAGTTATCTGGGTTTTATGGGACTCCTATATAAGTAGATTTCAGAGACGTTTCAAAAAGGTTGGATCGTAGTATTAATCGGAGAGCGAGGAGATAAGGAAGAAGACAATTTTAACATACCGCAACGAAGAGGAAGCATATTTTCTTGTGATTCTTTATTTCTTTGTAACGTTGGTTGCTAGTTTTCTTTACGTTGAACCTATTTACTCTTGTGACGTACTCTGGTTTAATATAAGTAGTTTTTAGTTATTATTATTGTGTGTTATTATCATGTTTTCATATGAACCCATGATGACGATGAGTGCTATCATGGGCTAATCGTGATCATGGGGTCGTAACGGATTTACTATGGAGTTCTTTAGTTAGTTGTTTAATACCTTAGTGTGTGACGATTGTATGATATCTAGTATTGGTTGTGCGTATTCGTCTTATGTGCGTTGCGAACATATAAGATAGGGTGTTAATCTTTTGTGAAGCGATGATGGATCATGAGATTTAGAACTTGCCATGCTAGCATAGGTTCATGTACGAGTATGCATGATTAGTGGGTAACTCTAACCATTTTATTCGCCCTGTGTAATCAAAAGGAATAACTTGTGCTTAAATCGTTATGTTGTCAATTTCTGTAGACATATAGGGACTCAACATAATTGACGCTTATTCAACTTCTATCTTAATTGTGGATGTTTGGTAGAATGGTATTAGTACAATGAAAGTTGGCTTTTATCAGTTTCATGTTATTCGATTAATATCATCACTGTTGCATGCTAAGGGTAATAACAATAGCTATTGAAGGAAGTAGTAATAAAGTTGTGATCTCATGAGTGTTTTAATATTGTTAATTTAAGTGTTAATTAAGTGCGTAATTCTAGTAGTTAATTGTAGTTAATAATTAGTTAATCAAATCTAAGTGTTATTATCTTAACATTGAGAAGTAATCATACATTGGTGAGTGAGTTTAATTGAACATAATTAGTCTGAGTCTCTGTGGGAACGAACTAGAAAGTATTCTATATTACTTACGAACGCGTATACTGGCGTGTGTTATTAGTGCGTGTTTTCGCCCTAACAAGATTTTGGCGCCGCTGCCAGGGACTCGGCGTATTTGTTTAGTTTATGTACTTACCATCATTGGTCATTAGGACTCAGTGATTAAGACGTGTTACTTATTGTTTCCAGTTGTGTTTCAGGTACTTTAGCGACCGTTTATGCAAACTCGTTCTCGTACTCGCAAGTGGACTTTAGATATAGCTGAGGAGACAGACAAAGTTCTTGATATTCCGGAGAAGATAGATTTTGAAGATTCAGATTCAGGAAGTGAGCAGAAAGAACCATTAATCATGGGTGATCGTATTGTTCCGGCAGATCCAGCTCTTATGGACTCTTATCGGCCTAAAATTGATGACATTCAGTCAAGCATTCTTCATCCGGCTATTCAGGCTAACAAGTATTGCTTTAAAGCAAATTGAATTCTTTCACAGGGTTATGATAGTATTGGTTGAGACCATGTGCTAGTTATTAAAAGTTGAACAAGTTAACTAAAAAGAACAAGTGTACCTTGTCAAGGATAAGTGAATTTTTAATTAGAGAGCTTGAATTAAAAGATGAACTAGAAGAATCCTGGAATAATTTGCAATGGTACTCATTAGTGATATTCTATTATAATCAGAAAATATGAGAAAAAGGTATGGTATAATAAGAATTGTTCGCTATAATTTTAAGTTGAACTAGACACATGGGTTGTACTGATTAATATTACATGAGGTAGTGAAGTGGTGAGTTTATAAAGTGGCAATGGATTGGTATATTTGAGGATTGATTGTTGGTTGTTTGATTGATTGTTGCTGTCGGCTTGATCCCGATTGGTAGTCAATAATATAAAGAAGATGCTGCCCAAATTTTCAAAAATTACCCTGCTTTTAAATAGAGAAGTATACTTCCGTTTGTTATTGATATTCATGTTGATACTCCAAATAATTGTGATCTCGGCTCTTGAAAAAGGTTGTTATAGCCAATCCGATTATATATAATTGGCCTTTGATTTCATTTAGCTAGTCATCACTTGGTGTAATTATTCAATTAAGTAATTTAATTGGTTAATTTTACCAATTAATAGTCAGATAGATGGAAATCGATTCCAATTAGATTAAGTCAAATTTTGATGTGAATTTCAAATCTGAAATCAAAGCAATGAGAAATTTGGAGGAAGTAAGGGCACTAGTAGAATTCAGGAAGTGCTGCAAGTGTGTGAGGCTTTACTTGGATGAATATACCCTTTATAATGGACAAGAGAAATAAAAAGTTATTTGTATGGACAAGTAAGGAGAACGTTTTAAGAACTAAAGATTTAAGATAGAGCAAAGAGAAGAAAGAAAGGAAATGAAAAAGGGGAGGTGGAATGAATAAGAGATTAGGACCTACACACATATGGATTTTATTAGTCAATCAAAGAGATTTTACCATCTGCAATAAAGTTTTATTAAAGGACGTCTTGTTTCCAAATTGTTTTGATAATCATACAATAAATGATTTATCAAATAATTATGGTTTGAATAAAATGTGAGATACAGTTTTAATTTAGTTTCTAATTGATGTTGATACTTAAGTTGTTGTTGAATATCGAAAATGGTATTAATATAGATAATTGATGTTTACTTCAGAATGGGATGTTGTGAGCATCAAAGTTCGTATTGATATCTAATTTGATATGACATCAAAATGAGTATTAATGTCAAGAGTTCGGTTTTGAATAAGCTATGAGAATGAAGAACGAAAATAGGAAAGGAAGTGGAATCAAAAGGATGATAAAGAAACTTTATAAGATGCCATGATATAGGTAATATATGGGTATTATGTGGGGTAGGAGTAAAGTGAAGAGTTTGAGGAAAAAATTTGTAAATTGAGATATGGAATGCATCTCAGAAGTACGATTAAATACCGAGGGCTGAAAGAAAATATCTAGTGACCAGACATGAAGAGAAAATGGGAGAAACATGTAAGTAAGTGTTATACCTACCCAAAGATTAGGACGGAGCATCAAAGGCTAGATGGATTATTATAACCATTGACTTTCAAAAATAAAGATACATATATTTCTCCAAGAGATGTCATAGTGAAATCACCTGAGAACCAAGGGTGAGAAAAGCGTAAATTAAATTATTATTGATAGGTTATCCAAACCCAGTTTTGCTCTTTTATTAGCAAGCAGTTCATTCAATAAGTGGGTTAGTTGCTGCTTGAAGAAATGGCGGTACGTCATCAGATCCAGAAATTGATTGTAAATGATCAATATTGTTTGATTTAAGATTTGTCAGGAGTATTCAGAATACAATGAATTATGTCGAACCAGAATAGTATATACCACTCCTAGATGAACGGGTATTAAGTAAGGCAGAACTAAAAGATAGGAATTTGGCTACGATAACTCAAGGGATTCAAGCTACTCCGAGAATATGCTACGAGACATTGATGTCAAAGAAGACTTTCTGACAGTGTGGCACAAAGAAAGAATAAACATTATGTGACTAAACATCAAGGGAAAACATTGTAGTTAGTTCATATGAGAACTTCTTAGAACCAAAATAAATAAATAATATGGGTTAGAATATGCTGGTGATACATCCAGGTTAGTGAATTTTCTTCTAGATAATAAGAGCTTTTCTCTCGATAAATATACTCGATTATGATTTAAGAAAAATAAGATAAGATTATAAGTTGGTGCGTCAACCATATCCAGTCAAGATTTCCTTACTAATTCTTAATTATGGAATAAATCGAGAATGTTAGAAATCGAATACGTCATGGTTTCAGTATATCATTCCCAGATGGACAAGAAGATTAAGGGAGCAATTAAAGAGGCTCGAATGCGATTGGAAGCAATTACAAACTAGGTTAATTAAACAAAGAAATATGTGGGAATGAGGTTCAACAACCAGTAACTATTGCAAACATTCATGAGCATGAATTACTAGTTTTAGAAAGAAAAGAGAATTAATATGCATTATGCTGGTCCTTTTGGAACAGTAAAATAGAAAGGATAAGTGTAAGTGAGTTGGCTTCACCGCTACACGTATAGCAGGTTCATAGGTGTGTATAGATGTATACTCATGAAGACTAATTTAGCTCCATTATATATAAAATGGAGGCTTGAGTTGAGTTATATGAGCAACTAATAGAATATGATGTCAGCAAGAGACTGTTAAGTATTGATTGATGCTGCGAGTAAAAGTTTATGAAAAGTTGTAAGGTTGAGGGATCAACCTAAGAAAATGGATGTGAGATACTTGGATGTAACATTATCTGATCCTTAGTGTGATTCTGAGGACATAATCATTTTAAGGGGGGAATGATGTAGTATCCGGGACATAGCGTGTAATTATTTTTATCAATAAATAATTATTATGTGATTATTATGTGATTTTGGTGAATTATCTGATGATTCATAATAATAGTTGGATGTTTATATATGATAAAATGTGAGTATGTTAATTTTATTATGTCAATAATAAAATATGGATGATTGTGATATTTTTCTGGTAATTTTTGGATCGTTATATGATTTATAAATGATTTATGAATTTATTAGTTATTTTCTGAATAATTACAAAACTATTTTATAAAGACGGGAATCGTCCAACCTCAACCGTTTTTACATTTTTACAACCCGAAACTCTTTCGAAAACTCCTTCCTAACCTAATCTGGTAATTTCAGACATTTTCCATGTTTTGACTTTTTCAATCCGGATTACGGATACGATAATTATTTCGGTGAATCAACAAAACCCGTATTCTCGAAATACGGGATATTATTACATTATTTTCTTATAAAGTGTTTTATAAAAATCCCAATTTGTATAATTATCCAATACGGGTACCACATCGGATCGTTTTTGCAGTTACTTAGCGGCTAAGTAACTAATTTATCGATCCAAAACGATCCAACATGAACCAATATTCCATAAATATATATATATATATATATCCCTTCTATTATTTCATTTTATTCGTATAATCATAATCGATCAGTAGAAATATAGAATTTACAGAGAAAAAAACCTAAAAACATCGCGTTTTTTATAATCAAACCCACGAACGAAGGCGTTATCATACTCTGATTCGGTCGTGCAATATATCAAATCGAAACTCTCGGAAAACTCTTTCTGAATCCAGCATCTATTCAAGTGCAGAAATCAAGAGTAAGCGAAGCATAGAAAAAGAAAGCCAGTGATCCGTAGATAGAACTGAGGCATAGAAAGGGAAGGCAAGTGATTGATTAATAGAAGCAAGACATAAAAAAAGAAGGAAAGTGATTGATGAGTAAAACTGTTAGATGAGTACAAGTAAAGTTGGAAATCATCTGTGATAAGGCAAGTACTTCTGAACCTTCTTCTAGATATATTGCAAATATTTTCAAACTTTCTCATAACATGTTGCTAGTATTCAAAATAAATCATGTTTTATATTGTAAGCGCTTTAAACTATTCAAACTTGAACCCTGATTCTTATTGATCTTGAGCCATAAGCCTTATTATTCATAAACCATTAATTGTTGAATTCTCATATACGAGCCAGACACATACGATACTACTCCACAAATACATATCTACCACATACTGATTTCTGATATTGAATTGCTTGTTTAACAGAAGACCATTCCTTGGAACCCTTCAACCCTTGGTCTTCTACTTTCTGATTCTTTCCTTGATTTAAAGCCAATCTTTTTAAATTCCTTGTTATACCTTCATGATATTGTGAATCACCCTATGCTTCAAGATATACGTTGTTTATGATTCAGCTTATTGAATTACATTGGTTATCATATTGAATTATTTTAGAAATGGATGGTTTTATAAATGTTGACCATATTTATGGTCGGACCAGATTCGTGGTCATAATAGGCCAATGCGTGCCTTAGATCCAGTATATAGATCAAAGCTGGGAGCCTTT
The DNA here is from genome assembly GCF_009905375.1 of Apium graveolens. Lineage (NCBI taxonomy): Eukaryota > Viridiplantae > Streptophyta > Magnoliopsida > Apiales > Apiaceae > Apium > Apium graveolens. The sequence goes on along the minus strand of NC_133649.1, from coordinate 185,260,163 downwards.
CTCGGGGTTAGTACGTGATTGATCAGCAGCCTAACCTTGTTTTTTTAAAATGAAAAGTGAATATTTAATTCTAATTATTGCTTATTCAGAAACTTGATTCTTTTGAATCATTTCAATTGGTTATTGTTTAACCTCAGTTATTACTATTATGACTTGTTAAGCTAGTTAGCTCACTCTTGCAAACCTTTTTATGTTTTCAACAGTTGAAAAGGAAATTGTTGGTAACAAGGATTTCCAGTCCAATGTGCGGGCTAGGATTCTAGGTTAAGTTTTATCGAGCTAGCAGGAGCTTTATATTGTAGATGAGTTATGCAAGATTGTAAGAACGATATTATTATCAGTTGTAAGTTGAACTAGCTGGGATTTGGTACGATGAAATAAAAGTTAAGGTGGTGGCTTATTTTTATACTTTAACCTGTTACGATACGTGGTTGTATAAAGAAGGGTCAATGCATGTACCATTTTATATACAGGTTTAAATATGGTGTGTGTGTGTGTTGTGGACCCCAAACTTCTGACCCGGGTTTAGAGGGCGTCACAGATTATTAGTTTTGTGTTGTTTGATTAGTGTCATCACCACTACATGCTAAGGTTAAGAACGATAAAGCTATTGAATGAAGTACTTAATAAAGTTAGAATCCCATGTTTGTGTCATATATTATTCAACTCTATTTAATCTCTTTAGTTAATGTTCTCTAGTATAATTTTCAATAGTTAATCATAGTATGATCAAACCCAAATTGTTATTCATCTTAGCATCGAATAGTAGCCATATCATTGTTGCATAAGTCATAAATCACATAGTTAATTTAACCAGTCTCTGTGGGAACGAACTAGAAATAATTCTATATTACTTGCGATCACGTATACTTGTATGTATTATTAGCACGTGCTTAGCGACGAACAAGTTTTTGGCGCCGCTGCCCGGGACTCGGTGTTATCTTTTAGTTTATGTGCTTGTCATTAGTGATCGTTAAAGTTCATTGACTCAGACATTGTTACTTACCTACTATTTTCCTTGTCGTGTTTCAGGGAATCTAGCGAGCGTGCATGCATACGCGTTCTCGGGTTAGTAAGAGAACTCTGGATCAAGCTGAGGAAGAAGCCGTAGTGATTCGAAGGGATGTTTTTGAGGATGAAGATAAAGTACAAGAAGAAGAAGAAGAGAAAGTCGAGGAACCAGCTTTAGTAGTGATGGGAGATCAAGCAAAAATTCCTACGGCTTAGATGGAATATTCGCAGCCTAAGATCAATGATATTCAGTCGAGCATCATCAGACCAGCCATCTTGGCTAACACCTCTGAGATCAAGTTGAGCATGATTCAGATCATACAGAACTCAGTTCGGTTTGGGGGTTCTCCTACAGAAGACCCCAACATGCACATCATGGATTTCATCGAGATCTGTGACACTTTGAAGTTCAATGGGGTGACTGAAGATGTTATCAAGCTGCGACTCTTCCCATTTTCTCTTGGGGATAAGGCAAAGTGTTGGTTACATTCTCTACCACCAGGGTCTATCACCACATGGGAGGATCTTGCTCAAAATTTTCTCACTAAATTCTTTCCTATGGCAAAGACAGCTACAATCATGAATGCTCTTACTCAGTTTGCACATCAAACTGGAGAATCTCTGTGTGAGGCTTGGGATCGATATAAGGAGATGTTAAGGAAGTGCCCACACCATGGCATGCTTGACTGGATGATTATAAACTGTTTCTACAATGGATTGGGTGATACTTCTAGACCCATGCTCAATGTAGGATCATGAGGGGCCTTGTGGGCTAAGTGCTACAATGAAGCTTATGAATTGATCGAACTGATGGCTGCTAATGAATACAAGAATCCTTCTCAGAGGCTATCTTAGGGTAAAGTAGCAGGAATTTTGGAGTTGGATGCAGCAACTGCTATAGCTGCCCAACTTAAGGCTTTAACAATGAGGGTGGATACTTTGTCTAATTATGGAGTTAATTAAATCACTAGTATTTGTGAGCTTTGTGTGGGGGCGCATGAAACTGAGCAGTGCGCTATTTCTAGCGAATCAACTCAATTTGTGAGCAACTTTCAGAGATCACAGAAATAAGCTCCAGCCACTTATCATCCAAATAACCGCAATCATCCTAACTTCAGCTGAAGTAATAATCAGAATGCGGTACAACAATCTTATCAGCCATACACAGCAAAGCAGTATAACCCTCCTGGTTTTCAGCAACCGCAATATGCCCTTAGGAAATAACTTCAACTTCAGCAGCTACCGCAAGCTAATGAAAAATCTGAATTGGAGGAGTTGAGGCTCATGTGCAAGAGCCAAGCTATTTCTATCAAGACCTTGGAGAATAAGATAGGGCAATTTGCTAATGCATTACTAAATCATCAACCTGGCACGCTTCAAAGCGATACTGAAGTGCCAGGTAAGAAGGAAGTTAAGGAGCATGTTAAGGCAATTACATTGAGGTCAGGTACGGTTACGAATCCTGAAAAAGCAAAGACTCCAGAATCTGAAGTTGAGGCTCAAGAAGAAGAAGTGCAGAAAGAAGCAGAAGTGGAACCAAGGAAGGCTACTGTTAAGCACACTCCTCCTGAGGGTAATACAGGGGAGAAACGAATCTATCCTCCACCTCCTTTTCCTAAGAGGCTGTAGAAGAAAAAGCTGGATAAGCAGTTTGAGAAGTTTCTAGAGGTGTTCAAGAAACTTCATATCAACATACCTTTCGCTGAAGCTCTTGAACAAATGCCTAGTTATGCGAAGTTTATGAAAGGTATTTTCTCTAGGAAGGTGAAGCTTGATGACTTAGAGGTCGTTGATGTTACGAAGGAATGCAGTGCTGTACTGCAACAGAAGTTGCCTCCAAAGCTTAAATATCCTGGAAGCTTCATTATTCCATGCACCATTGGAAAGGTGTCATTTGACAAATGCTTATATGATTTGGGGGCTAGCATCAATCTGATGCCCTTGTCAATCTTCAAGAAGTTGGACTTGCCTGATCTAAAACCTACTTATATGACTTTGCAGTTGGCCAACCGTTCTTTTACATATCCGCGAGGTATTGTGGAGGATGTCTTGGTCAGGTGGATAAACTCATATTCCCTGCTGATTTTGTAATTCTTGATTCCGAGGAGGATATGAAGATTCCCATAATCTTAGGAAGACCTTTCTTGGCTACCGACCGAACCTTCATAGATGTGCAGAAAGGTGAGCTCACCATGCACGTGATGGATCATGATGCAACTTTTAATGTGTTCAATTCTGAACTTGATCGATTGCTAAGGTCCGATGCCTTAGAAAAAGCCTTGTTGGGGAATTTCGATAGTGAAGATGATGAAGGTGAAGAGCACTTGCAATAATTGAATAATTCTCCCTGGAAGAGAAAGATGGATATGCCTTTTTAATATCTTGGAGGGGAGAAACTGGACAAAGCTCATAAGCGCCTCAAGCCATCTACTGAGGAAGCTCCTACTCTTGAGCTTAAGCCTTTACCTGAACATTTGAGGTATGCGTTTTTAGGTGATGCATCTACTTTGTCTGTTATTATTGCATCTGACCTTTCAGATAGCGATGAGGAGAAGCTTTTGAGAATTCTTAGAGAATTTAAATCGACAATTGGTTGGACTATAGCAGATATTAAAGGAATCAACCCTTCGTATTGCATGCACAAAATTCTGCTAGAGCTAGGAAGCAAGCCTACCGCGGAGCAACAGAGAAGGCTAAATATGATCATGAAAGAGGTTTTGAAGAAGGAAATCCTCAAGTGGTTAGATGCAGGGATCATCTATCCTATTTCTGACAGTTCATGGGTGAGCCCACTTCAGTGTGTGCCAAAGAAGGGAGGTATCACTGTGGTAGCAAATGAGAAGAATGAGCTTATTCCTACACGAACAGTCACGAGGTGGAGAGTTTGCATGGATTATAGAAAGCTAAACAAGGCTACAAGGAAGGGTCACTTCTTTCTTCCTTTCATTGATCAGATGCTTGACAGATTGGTGGGGCATGATTACTATTGTCTTCTGGATGGCTATTCGGGATATAATCAGATTTGTATCACTCTAGAAGATCAAGAAAAGACTACATTCACATGTCCATTTGGTACTTTTACATTTCGAAGAGTTTCCTTTGGGCTATGTGGAGCACCGACAACATTTCAGAGATGCATGATGGCTATCTTCTCTGATATAATTGGTCAGAATGTGGAGGTTGTCATGGATGATTTCTCTGTGTTTGGTGATTCATTTGATGAGTGCTTGCAGAATCTAGGCGACGTTCTCAAGAGGTGTGTTGGGACCAATTTGGTTCTCAATTAGGAGAAATATCACTTTAGGTGCGACGGGGCATTATTCTTGGGCACAAGGTCTCTAGTAAGGGTCTTGAGGTGGACAAAGCCAAAGTGGGGGTCATCGAAAATCTTTCCCCACCAATTTCTATTAAGGGAGTTCGCAGTTTTCTTGGTCATGCGGGCTTCTACAGGCAGTTCATCAAGGACTTCTCAAAAATTTCTAAACCTTTGTGCAACCTTCTAGAGAAGGATGTCCCGTTTAAGTTTGATGACGAGTGTGTGGCAGCTTTTGAGTTCTTAAAGAAGAGTTTAATCACGGTACCTGTCATCACTGCACCTAATTGGAGTGAACTGTTTTGAGATGATGTGTGATGCAATTGACTACGCAGTTAGAGCAGTTCTTGGGAAAAGAAGGAACAACATATTTCATGTAGTCTACTATGCTAGTAAGACACTTAATAGTGCTCAACTGAACTACACTACTATGGAAAAAGAACTTTTAGCTATCATCTATGGTTTTGAGAAATGATAAGTGGCATTTTATACCACTTAGAACGTCTTATAATGGCTTGAATTGATGTCTTGAAATCAAGTATTTTGTGCATTTGATGCATTTTTCTAGTGTCTTTGCATTTCAGGGTATAACTTGCATAATTAGGGAGATTTCAGCATAATAAGCCTAGGGAAGTACTTGGAACCAGTTGTGGGGAGTTGTGCGAAGAATTCAGTAAAATCAGAAGCAGAAAGTGAGATTTTCCAGAGCTGTGCAGGCGCCAGCCTAGGATATGCAGGCGACCGCCTAGAGATGCAGGTGCCCGCGTGGGAACTGAGGCGGCCGCCTAGGGTCATAAATTTAGAATCTGGATTTTCTAATTCAACTTCTATTAAGCTTCTGAGACTGTTGTTTCTTGTGGATTCTTATATAAACCTACTTGAGAGACATTTCACAATAACAAGCAACAAGCAAGGAGCAAGGAGAGAAGATTAAGAAGACCGTTTTAGCACACCACAACGAAGAAGAGGAAGCATACGTTATCTTGTGATTCTTTTATTCATTGTAACAGTGGATGCTATTTTTCTTTACTTTGAACCTTAATACTCTTGTGACGTACACTGTTTTTATTAAGTATTTTTATTAGTTTATATCGTTGTGTTATTATCATGTTTTCATATGAACCCATGGTGACGATGAGTTCTATCATGGGCTAATCGTGATCATGGGGTCATAGCGGATTTATTATGGATTTCTTTAGTTAATTGTTTAATACCTTGGTATATGATGATTATATGATATCTAGCATAGGTTATGCTTATTCGTCTTATGTGCGTCGCGAACATATAAGATAGCCTGTTAATATCTTGTGAATCGACAGTGAATCTTGAGATTTAGAACTTGCCAAGCTAGCATAGGTTCATGTATTGTATGCATGATTAGTGTGTAACTCTAATCGTTTGCCTTGCCCTATGTAATCATAATGAATAATTTGCGCTTAAATCGTTATGTTGTCAAATTCTGTAGACATATAGGGTCTCAACATAATTGATGCCTATTCAACTTCTATCTTAATTGTGGATGCTTGGTAGAATGGTACTTGTGTAACAAAAGTTGGCTTTTATCAGTTTCGTGTTGTTCAATTAATATCATCACCGTTATATGATAAGGGTAATAACAATAACTATTGAATGAAGTAGTAATGAAGTTATTGAAGTTGTGATCTCATGTGTGTTTAATATTGTTAATTCAAGTGTTAATTTAAGTGTTTAATTCTAGTAGTTAATCATAGTTATTAATTAGTTAATCAACCTTAAGTGTTATTGTCTTGACATTGAGAAGTAATCATACATTGGTGAGTAAGGGTTAATTGAACATAATTAGTCAGAGTCCATGTAGGAACGAACTAGAAATCATTCTGTACTACTTGCGAACACGTATACTTGCGTGAATTATTAGCGCATGCTTTGTGCCTAACAAGTTTTTGGCGCCGCTGCTGGGGACTCGGTGTTAATTTGTTTAGTTTATGTACTTGCTATCAGTGGTCATTAGGACTCATTGATTAAGACTTGTTACTTATTGTTTCCGGTTGTGTTTCAGGTACTCTAGCGAGCATTTATGCAAACACGTTCTCGCACTCGCAAGAGGATTCTAGATATGGCTGAGGAGACAGATTCACTTCTTGACATTTCGGAGAAGTTAGATTTTGAAGATTTGGATAAAGAAAGTGAAAAGAAAGAACCGGTAATCATGGGTGATCGTATAGTTCCAGCAGATCCAGCTCTTATGGACTTTTCTCGGCCTAAAATTGATGACATTCAGTCAAGCATCATTCATCCGGCTATTTAGGCCAATACTTTCGAAATCAAGCCGGGCAATATTCAGATGGTGCAGAATTCTGTTTCTTTCGGAGGTGCTGCGACTGAAAATCCCAACATGCATATCAGGAATTTTGTCGAGATCTGCAGTACTTTCAAATATAATGGTGTTACTGATGAGGCTATCAAGATGAGGCTTTTCCAATTCTCTCTGAGGGATAAAGCTAAGGACTGGTTATATTCTCTACCAGTTGGGTCCATCACTACTTGGGAAGATCTTGCGCAAAAGTTTCTGGTGAAGTTCTATCCAATGGCCAAGACTGTAGCTGTAAGGAATGCTCTTACTTAGTTTCCGCAGCAAGCAACAAAATCTATGTGCGAAGCTTGGGAGTGCTAAAAGAAGATGTTGAGAAAGTGTCCACATCATGGTATGCCTCACTGGATGGTGATCACTGGGTTCTAAAATGGTTTGGGGGCCAAATCTCGGCCCATGCTCGATGCAGCTGCTGGAGGCGCCTTGGGGGCCAAAAGCTATACTGAGGCCTATAATCTCATTGAAACTATGGCTGCAAACGAGCATCCAAACCCAACTCAAAGGATAATGCCTGGGAAGGTAGCAGGTATTCTGGAAGTTGATGCAGCAACAGCTATTGCAGCGCAGCTCCAAGAGCTGTCTATGAAGGTCGATTCTTTAGCCAACTATGGTGTCAATCAGATAGCTATTATCTGTGAGCTTTGTGCAGGCTCTCACGCTACGGATCAGTGTTCTCTTATTAATGAATCTGTTCAGTATGTGAACAATTATCAGCGACCGCAGCAGCTTGTGCCAGCTAATTATCATCCTAATAACAGAAATCATCCCAATTTCAGCTGGAGCAAAAATCAGAATGTTGTTCAGCAACCATATCATCAAGATATAAGTAAACAGTTTAATCCACCTGGATTGCAGCAAGCTCAGCAATATGCTCAAATGAAATTATATCCTCAATAAGGAGGTGATGCTCCACCTTCTAGTGCTGATTTCAAGGAGCTAAAGTTGTTGTGCAAAAGTCAGGCTGTTCTATCAAGACCTTGGAGAATCAAATCGGTCAAATAGCTAATGCCATGCTCAATCATCAGCCTGGCACACTTCCCAGCGATACTGAAGTGCCAGGAAGAAAGGAAGCTAAGGAGCAAGTCAAAGCTGTTACCTTAAGGTCTGGAAAAGTTGCTGAAGTTTAAAAAGCAAAAGATGGAGAAGCTGAAGTTGTAGATGAAGAAGAGAAGCAAAAGGAGAAAAATGGGGAACCAAGGAAGACTACTGTTGAACACACTCTGCCTGAGGGTAATATAGGGGACAAACAGCTCTATCCTCCACCATCTTTTCCTAAGAGATTGCAAAAACAAAAGCTGGATAAGCAATTTGGTAAGTTTCTGGAGGTGTTCAAGAAACTTCACATCAACATACCTTTCGCTGAGGCTCTAGAGCAAATTCCTAGTTATGTGAAATTCATGAAATGTATTCTTTCAAGGAAGGTGAAACTGGATGATCTTGATACCGTTGCTCTAACGGAAGAGTTCAGTGTTGTGTTGCAACAAAAATTACCTCCAAAGCTTAAGGATCCAGGTAGCTTCACCATTCCTTGCACCATTGGCAAGTTATCATTCGACAAGTGCCTTTACGATTTGGGACCAAGCATCAATCTGATGCCGTTGTCTATCTTCAAAAAGCTGAATATGCCTGATCCAAAGCGCACCTACATGTCTCTATAATTGGATGATTGTTCTATTACATATCCACGAGGCATCGTGGAGGACGTGTTAGTAAAGGTGGATAAGCTCATCTTTCCTGCAGACTTTGTCATTCTGGATTTCGAGGAAGATAAGAAGATTCCCATAATCTTGGGAAGACCTTTCTTGGCTACAGGCCGTACCTTGATAGATGTGCAAAAAGGTGAACTTACTATGCGGGTGCAAGATCAGGATGTATCATTTAATGTATTCAATGCAATGAAATTATCTATAGAAGATGAGGAGTGCTTCAAGGTGGATTTGATTGATTCTGTGGTAACTTCAGAAATTGATCATGTGCTAAGGTCTGATGCCTTAGAAAAAGCCTTATTGGGGGAATTTGACAGTAAAGATGAGGAAGGCAATGAGCAACTATAATATCTAAATGATTCTCCTTGGAATCGAAAGCTAGACATGGCATTTGAATCTCTTGGTAATACTGATCTCAAGAATGCTGAGGGAAATTTCAAACCATCTACTGAGGAAGCACCTACTTTCGAGCTTAAACCATTGTCTGAACACTTGAGGTATGCTTTTTTAGGTGATGCATCTACGTTTCCTGTTATTATTGCATTTGACCTTTCAGGTAGTGATGAGGACAAGCTTTTGAGGATCTTGAGAGAATTCAAATCGGCCATCGGATGGACTATAGCAGATATAAAAGGGATCAGCCCTTCGTACTGCATGCATAAAATTCTGCTAGAGGAAGGTAGCAAGCCGACTGTTGAGCAACAACGAAGACTTAATTCTATCATGAAAGAAGCGATGAAGAAGGAAATTCTAAAGTGGTTGGATGCAGGAATCATATATCCTATTTCTGACAGTTTTTGGGTGAGCCCCGTGTAATGTGTTTCTAAGATAGGAGGTATTACTGTGGTAGCAAATGAGAAGAACGAGCTTATCCCCACTCGAACAGTCACAGGATGTAGGGTATGCATGGACTACAGAAAGTTGAATAAAGCCACGAGGAAGGATCACTTCCCTTTTCCATTTATTGATCAGATGCTTGACAGGTTGGCTGGTCATGAGTATTATTGTCTTCTGGATGGCTATTCAGGCTACAAGCAGATTTGAATTGCACCAAAAGATCAAGAAAAGACTACTTTCACTTGCCCATTTGGCATGTTTGCTTTTTGCAGAGTTTCTTTTGGCCTATGTGGTGCACCTGCCACTTTTCAGAAATGCATGATGGCTATATTCTTTGATATGATTGGAAATAATGTCGAAGTGTTCATGGATGACTTCTCCCTCTTTGGACATTCATTTGATGAATGTTTGAATAATCTCCGTATGGTGCTCAAAAGGTGTGTAGAAACTAATTTGGTGCTCAATTAGGAAAAATGTCACTTCATGATGCAACAAGGCATTATTCTCAGGCATAAGGTCTCTAGCAAGGGCCTTGAGGTGGATAAAGCCAAGGTGGGGGTCATTGAAAATCTTCCGCCACCTATTTCTGTTAAAGGAATCTGTAGTTTTCTTGGTCATGCGGGTTTTTATCGGCGTTTCATCAAGGACTTCTCTAAGTTATCTAAGCCGTTGTGCAACTTTCTCGAGAAAGATGTGCCTTTCAAATTTGATGATGAATGCTTGACAACATTCGAGACTCTCAAGAAGAGTTTAATAACTGCACCAGTTATTACAGCACCTGATTGAAAAGAACCTTTTGAGATGATGTGCGATGCAAGTGATTATGCAGTGGGAGCAGTTGTTGGGAAGCGCAAGAGTAATATCTTTCATGTGGTCTACTATGCTAGTAAGACGCTAAATGGAGCTCAAATGAACTACACCACTACTGAGAAGGAACTCTTGGCTATAGTTTTTGTTTCAAAAATTTTGATCTTATCTACTTGGGACAAAGGTGACAATATTTACTGATCACGCTGCCATTCGCTATCAGGTTTCAAAAAAGGATTCGAAGCCTAGACTTATTTGTTGGGTGCTCTTGCTACAGGAATTAGAATTAGAGATCAAGGATCGAAAAGGTACTGAAAATCAAGTATTTGACCATCTCACTAGATTGGAGAATCCCGATTCTATTTCACATGATAAGACATTGATCAGCGAATCTTTTCCGGATGAGCAGTTGTTCGTAGTTCAAGAGGAAGAGCCATGGTTCGCAGACAGTCATTCCACAGCTTATGGTGGACATTATGGTGGTGAAAAGACAACAACTCGTATTCTTCAAGCAGGTTTTTTCTAGCCTACGTTGTTTAAGCATGCACATCAGTTCGTTTTAAGGTGTGATCGTTGCCAAAGAGTTGGGAATCTTACTAGAAAGGATGATATGCCTTTAAATATGATGCTTGAAGTTGAGGTCTTCGATGTCTGGGGAATTGATTTCATGGGACCATTTATCTCATCCTACAATAATCAGTACATCTTGCTGGCAGTCGATTATGTCTCGAAATGGGTAGAAGTCAAGGTTCTACCGACGAATGATGCAAAGGTAGTGTTGAGTTTTCTTTATAAGCATATATTCACAAGGTTTGGAACACCACGAGTTATCATAAGTGATAAGGGGTCGCATTTTTGCAATCGTAAGTTCACTTCTATGATGCAGCGCTACAATGTGAATCATCGCATCGCTACTGCCTATCATCCGCAAACTAATGGTCAAGCTGAAGTGTCTAATAGAGATCAAGCGCATTCTAGAGAAAGTTGTTTGTTCGTAAAGGAAATATTGGTGTTTGAAGCTCGATGAAGCTGTTTGGGCTTATAGAACATCATACAAGACTCCACTTGGGATGTCCCCATTTCAACTTGTCTATGGTAAGTGATGTCATTTACCTGCGGAGCTTGAGCATAAGGCTTATTGGGCATTGAAGAAGTTAAACCTTGATCTAGATGCAGCTGGGAAGAAGCGAATGCTTCAGTTAAATGAACTTGATAAATTTCGACTTTAAGCGTATGAGAACAACAAAATGTACAAGGAAAAAGTAAAAAGGTGGCACGACTGGAAGCTATCTCCTAAGTCATTTGTGCCAGGGCAACAAGTTATTCAACTCTCATCTCCGACTTTTTCCAAGAAAGTTGAAATCAAGGTGGTCTGGACCATTTATCGTCAAAACTGTGTTTCCACATGGAGCGGTGGAGATTTTTGAGAAAGATCCGGGCCAAGCATTCAAAGTTAATGGTCAGAGATTGAAGCACTATTATGGGGATACGGCAAACCGGGAAGTGGTTAGTGTCGTGTTATTGTCAACTTGATCAAACTACTCTACGTCAAGCTAATGACGTAAAAGAAGAGCTTCTTGGGAGGCAACCCAAGATATGAGACCATAGGAACCCTTAGAATTTAGTACTCTATCCAAAAACCCAAAAAAATGAGAAAACACTGGCTGAAATTTTTTTTCCCAGGAACCTTCCATGCGCCCGCCTGCAGGTTCTAGGCGGCTGCTTGCGGATAGGCGCCCTCCTGCTGGTTCCAGGAGACCGCCTGCGGACCTGGATTTTGAAAATTCGGTTTTTAGCCTTATAAAAAAAATAGAAAAAATACAAAAACACAACACCACAGCATTACAAACCCCATTACCCACGAATTTTTCCTACAAATTAGCCACAACCCCACTCCTAATCTAATTCTAACCTTAATCCTACCCTATATATACATACAACCTCTCCATATACACTCTCATATACTTTCAACTTACAAACCCTTTCCTACACACAAAACACAACTCTCAAACTCTTATTCTCAGTTTCAATGGCCCCAAAGAGATCTCGAACTGTCGATAGCAGCAGCACCATTCCGACTGCTGATTCTTCAAGGGGTACTACTGCAAGGCCCCGATTGGTGGATAAGGCTGTTGAGGAGGAGTATGCTAGGCTTCTGACTAAGTCGATTCTGAAGGAGAGGGGGTATTTGTCATCGGGGAGGGATGGTGAGTTATTGCCGATGATTGCAGAAAAGGGTTGGATTATTTTTTGTGAGTCACCTGAGGCGGTCCCGATGAGTGTTGTTCGCGAGTTCTATGCGAACACCAAGGCCGACAAGAATGGGTATACTGTTGTTCGGGGGCTTATAGTTGATTATTAGCCCGGGGAGATTCGCCGTGTTATTGGGCAGCGACAAAGGAAGCCCCAGGAGGAGAATTGGAATGAGAAGACCCCTGAGGATTTTGACTCAGATTTGATTATTGTTACTCTCTGTCAGCCGGGTACGGTGTGGAAGTTTAAGATGGGATCTAACGAGTATCGTTTTTTTCCACCTGTTGTGATGAACATGTGTGCCCGTGCATGGAATGCCTTTATTTGTGCTAATATTTTGCCTTCTTCGCATGCACATGAGGTTACAGTTGAGAGAGCCAGGTTGTTGTGGGGGATTTTAAATGAGGAGTATTACGCGGACCTTGGTGAGTTCATCTACCAAGGGATTTTGAAGTTTTTTAGGGGAGGACGCATTACAACATCCCATATGCCTCTATTGTCACGAAGCTGTGCAAGGTAGTTGGAGTCCACTGGCCTTCTTATGAGCAGCTGCAGATGCCAGCCGCTTCTATTGATTCATCGACGCTGAATACGATGCAGGAGTGGACGGGTGGAGAGCCCGAGGAGCATGGTTTGGGATATCATGTTCTAGGAGGACGTCCAGCAGCTGGTGCTACGATGGTTAGGCCCAGTCAGGCTCGTGGCGAGGCAAGTTCTTCTAGAGCCCAGGGAGATGATGGTTTAGAGATGGCTGATGTCCAGTATAGGAGGCTTTCCAGGAGGATGGATGCGATGTATGAGTCGCAGAGTAGGTTTGCGATGTATGAGGTTAATCTATTGATTATATTTAGATTGTATGATAGGATCTTAATGATGAAGGCATGAAAAGATAAAAATTGGAGTAAAAATTGGAATTCATTGCTAGTTGTGTCTAGGCGTCAAATGGCTAGTAGCCGGCTCATATTGTATGCGAGTAGTCTAGGGTTGAGTAAGATGGAGCGAAACGCACTTGCTCAGAAATTGAAAAAAAAGAAAAAACATAAAAAAAGAAAAAAATAGAGAAAAAAATATGGTTTAATGCATAATTGATCGTGAGTGAGCTCTTTAGTATTCGAGTTATTAAGTTCTTACGGGACTTTGTGCCTAGTGACCTAAGGCTTTTATAGTCTGGAATCCGCTAACCTAACGCTCGCTAAATGGATGTCATTGCATAAGTCTTTTGTGGACCTCACTCATTGCACGATCAAATAAGCATTTATTTATTGTGTTGAATAAAAGCATGATTCCGTAAATGAGCTCCAGTGATCTTGAAGTGTTATAAATCATTTTGTGTCTAGAATATATTCTTCGTATAATCTTGTGATTGCCTTGAGGATAATTGAGTTATGATAATAGATCTAGTTTTGAAGCATATCTGTTAAGTATTCGCACACACCACGTTTCTAGTTGTATGTTAGCTTGCGTGATTTGATTGATCTTTAGTCGCCTAATTGCATTTGTTGAGATGTTATGTGTTGGTTGGTTTAGTCATTGTGATGGGGATCGCTGCATTTCATGTAGTTTACATTCATGCATGTTTTAATTTTGTTTTTGAGTCTATGACGCTTGAGGACAAGCATCGATTTAAGTTTAGGGGTGTGATAAGTGGCATTTTATATCACTTAGAACGTCTTATAATGGCTTGAATTGATGTCTTGAAATCAAGTATTTTGTGTATTTGATGCGTTTCTAGTGTCTATGCATTTTAGGGTATAACTTGCTTAATTAGGGAGATTTCAGCATAATAAGCCCAGGGAAGTACTTGGAACCAGTTTTGGGGAGTTGTGCGAAGAATTCAGCAAAATCAGAAGTAGAAAGTGGGATTTTCCAGAAGTTGTGCAGGTGCCCGCCTGGGATATGCAGGCGACCGCCTGGAGATGCAGGCGCCTGCGTGGGAACTGAGGAGGCCACCTGGGGTCGTAAATTTAGAATCTGGATTTTCTAATTCAACTTCTATTGGGCTTCTGAGACTGTTGTTTCTTCTGGACTCTTATATAAACCTACTTGAGAGACGTTTCACAATAACAAGCAACAAGCAAGGAGCAAGGAGAGAAGATTAAGAAGACCGTTTTAGAACACCACAACGAAGAAGAGGAAGCATATGTTATCTTGTGATTCTTTTATTCACTGTAACAGTGGATGCTAGTTTTCTTTACTTTGAACCTTAATACTCGTGTGACGTACTCTGTTTTTATTAAGTATTTTATTAGTTTATATCATTGTGTTATTATCATGTTTTCATATGAACTCATGGTGACGATGAGTTCTATCATGGGCTAATCGTGATCATGGGATCGTAGCGGATTTATTATGGATTTTTTTAGTTAATTATTTAATACCTTGGTGTGTGATGATTATATGATATCTAGCATATGTTGTGCTTATTCATCTTATGTGCGTCGTGAACATATAAGATAGCCTGTTAATCTCTTGTGAAACGATAGTGAATCTTGAGATTTAGAACTTGCCATGTCAGCATAGGTTCATGTATTGTATGCATGATTAGTGTATAACTCTAACAGTTTTACTTGCCATATGTAGTCATAATGAATAATTTGCGCTTAAATCGTTATGTTGTCAAATTCTGTAGATATATAGGGTCTCAATATAATTGATGCCTATTCAACTTCTATCTTAATTATGGATGCTTGGTAGAATGATACTTGTGTAACAAAAGTTGGCTTTTATCAGTTTCGTGTTGTTCGATTAATATCATCACCGTTGCATGCTAAGGGTAATAACAATAATTATTGAATGAAGTAGTAATGAAGTTATGATCTCATGTGTGTTTAATATTCTTAATTCAAGTGTTAATTTAAGTGTTTAATTCTCGTAGTTAATCGTAGTTATTAATTAGTTAATCAACCTTAAGTGTTATTATCTTGACATTGAGAAGTAATCATACATTGGTGAGTAAGTGTTAATTGAACATAATTTGTCAGAGTCTATGTGGGAACGAACTAGAAATCATTATGTACTACTTGCGAACGTGTATACTTGTGTGAATTATTAGCACATGCTTTGTGCCTAACAAGAAATTTCGATCTTATCTGCTAGGGACGAAGGTGACAGTTTTCACTGATCAGGCTGCAATTCGATATCTCATCTCAAAGAAGGACTCGAAGCCTAGATTGATCAGATGGGTTCTTTTGCTTCAAGAATTTGAGTTAGAGATCAATGACATACTAGGGACTGAAAATCAAGTCGCTGATCATCTCTCGCATTTAGAGGATCCAATTGCAACTTCACTAGATAAGATATTAATAAATGAGTCTTTTCCCAATGAGCAGTTATTTGGAGTGCAAGAGGAAGAAACGTGGTTTGCAGACATTGTGAACTACCTTATGAGTAATATCATGCCTCCCGACTTATCATATACTCAAAGGAAGAAGTTTTTGCATGAAGTGAAGTGGTATATGTGGGTTGAGCCATTTCTTTTTCGACAAGGAGCTGACCAAATTATTAGGAGATGTATTCTTTACAGCAAAACGTGGGGGGGGGGGGTCTTGTGAGATGGACATTATGATGGAGAAAAGATAGCAACTCGTATTCTTCAAACAGGTTTCTTTTGGCCGACTTTGTTTAAAGATGCTCATCAGTTCATTTTGAAATGTGATCGATGTCAATGTGTGGGTAATATGTCCAGGAGGGATGGGATGCCTCTTAATGTGCTTCTCGAGGTTGAAGTCTTCGATGTTTGGGGAATTGACTTCATGGGGCCATTTGTCTTATCTTATAATAATCAGTATATCTTGTTGGCAGTTGATTATGTATTAAAATGGGTTGAAGTTAAGGCATTGCCAATAAACGATGCGAAAGTAGTGCTTAATTTTCTTCACAAGCAGATATTCACAAGATTTGGAACTCCAAGAGTCATAATCAGTGATGAGGGGTCGCATTTTTACAATCGTAAGTTCACTGCTATGATGCAAAGGTATAATGTGAATCATCGTATTGCTATGGCTTATCATCCGCAGACGAATGGTCAAGCTGAGGTATCTAACAGAGAGATCAAGCGCATATTAGAGAAGGTTGTTTGTCCATCAAGGAAAGATTGGTCTTTGAAGCTTGACGAAGCTGTTTGGGTGTATAGAACAACATACAAGACTCCATTGGGAATGTCTCTATTTCAGTTGGTTTATGGTTGGGGGTGTCATTTGCCGGTGGAGCTGGAGCATAAAGTACATTGGGCTTTGAATCTGGACTTGGATGCAGCTGGAAAGAAGAGGATGCTTCAATTGAATGAGCTCGACGAGTTTCGACTTCAAGCATATGAAAACAACAAAATGTATAAGGAGAAAGTCAAGAGGTGGAACGATAGGGATCTGGTGCTCAAATCATTTATGTCGGGGCAACAAGTTCTGTTGTTTAACTCTCATCTCCATCTTTTTCCTGGAAAGTTAAAGTCAAGGTGGTCAGGGTCATTTGTTGTCAAAACTGTGTTTCCACATGGAGCGGTGGAGATTTTTGAGAATGATCTGGGCCAAATATTCAAGGTAAATGGTCAGAGGTTGAAACATTACTATGGTGACACGGTAAACTGCGAGGTGGTTAGTGCCGTTTTATTCTCCGTTTGATCTCGCATTTCTACGTCAAGCTAACGACGTAAAATAAGTGCTTCTTGGGAGGCAACCAAAGTTTGTTGTATATTAGCAGGTAGAGGAAGCAAAAAGAAAAGAGAAAAACATAAAAAAAATCAGAAAATAGAAAATTTCAGGGCTAACTTCAGAAGTTGAGCGTGCCCGCGCTGATCTAGTGTACGGCCACGCTGGAATTCCAGAACCCAAGCTCGCCCGCGCTGATCTAGCGCTCGGCCGCGCCGATTTGGCAGAAGGTGAGCGCGCCCGCGCTGGTCTAGCGTGTGGCCGCGCAGGGGTCCCGATTCAGAAAAAAAAATTGCAGTTTATGAAGAGAAAATTGGGGTTTTTAATAGAAAATCAATTTCCATCCGATTTTTACTCTTCCACATCCTAAATTTCCCTCTCCAAATCGAACCCATTATTCCCACTATTTCATTAATCAATTCCCACTTCTATTCCATATCTAATTCTCTTCTCACCTCCTATATATACATACACTTATACACAAACCTCTCCACCACTTCTTAAATTCTCAAACACAATTCTCTCTCAAACACTTATCTTGTATTCCCTCTTATTCAATCCCAATCGCACCCAAGAGACAAAGAACTCAAGTCAGCAGCAACACCAATAATTCTTCGAGTGCAGGTGGTGTGAGGCCGAGGTTTTCGACTCCCGAGGCTGAAGCGGAGTATACGAGGCTTCTCTCAAAGCCTATATCAAAGAAGCGAGGTTTTCTGCCATCGGGGAAGGATGGTAAGTTGTTGGAGATGATCTTAGAGATGGGTTGGGTTGCTTTTTTGTGAGGTACCCGCTGCTGTGCCCATGAGTGTTGTTCGAGAGTTTTATGCTAATGCTAAGGCGGAGAAAAATGGTTTCACTGTGGTTAGGGGGATGACGGTGGAGTACAGTGCGGATGTGATAAGGAGGGTGATTGAGCAGCCCGCGAGGAAGCCCGGTCAGGACATCTGGAACGATAAGACTCCGGAGGACTTTAATTTGGATTTGATAGTTGCTACTCTTTGTGTGCCTGAGACTCATTGGAAGTTCAAGATGGGCACGACTAATTATTCCATGTTCCCTGCTTTGTGCATGAACAATTTTGCACGTGTTTGGAATTTGTTTATCTGTGCTAACATCATACCATCATCTCATATGCATGAGATTATTATGGAGCATGCTCGCCTGTTGTGGGGTATTCTTCAGGGGGACTATGTGGATTTAGGGATGGTTATCCATCAAGGTATTTTGAGGTTCTTGCCAGGAGGTACTACGGGTTCTATACCCTATGCGTCCGTTATGATGAAGCTGTGCGTGGAAGTTGGTGTTCATTAGCCCACACATGAGCAGCTGCAGCTTCCTAGTGCTCCTATCGACACTTCCACTCTGCTGAACATGACAGAGTGGTATGCTAGGAAGCCCGATCCTAAGGGGCTTGGATATTCTTACGACCATCTGCCAGGTGGAAGGCCAGCTCCTCAGGCATATGCTGGTGACATGGCGCAGGTGAGCAAGCCAGCTTCGATAGCTGAGTTGTGTGAGGCTGGTCCATCGCCGCAGGAGTAGGAGGAAGCAGAAATAGATGTTGGTGTTGTTTTGAGTACGATGCAATATAGGCGTCTAGTGAGAAGGATGGATGTGATGCATGACATCCATAGTCGGTTTGCACGTGATCTCACCCAGACACTAAGGACTGTATTCAGAGCCACAGTTGTTGACATCCAGTGGCCAGTATTTGGTGAGGATTCCGTGTATCCGCCTTCATACACGCCTGACACTCCACCCATTCAGGGTGAGGATCCTGATTCCGAGTAGGTATGCTTGATTCCTTACTATTACTTTCACTCACGATAATGAAAATTTTAAGTATTGGGGTAGTAGTTAAAGAAATATGTTTTGTGTGAGTTGCATATATTTGCATATTCATGATAGTTTAGTGCATATAGTTGCATATTTTTCCTTGGTATTTTTTATGACAGTTTGATCATATAGTTCATGCATTTGCATTGTAACATGATCCCTTAGATGATTTTTCCAATTGATTTGTGATATTGATGCTAGTGTAGTGATGTCGTATTTAGTGATGTTAAGTCTTGTCTAATTGATTTGCAAACTAGAGACAGTTGTATTTCATTAAGTCTTATAGGTTCCTTGAGTGCTAGATCATGATCACGGTTTATTTATTGTCGAGGTTTAATCGCTTGTTTATATTTAGAATTTAGGATATTCTCTTAATGATAGAATAACATGGATTTTTAAAGATTGGAGAAAATTGGATTTTATTGCTAGTTGTTGTGGCTAGGTGTCAATTGGCTAGTAGCCATCTCATTTTATATGAGTAGTCTAGGGTTGAACGAGATGGAGCAAAACACACTCGTTCAGAAATTGTGAAAAAAAAAGAAAAGAGAAAAAAGAAAAAAAAGAAAAGAAAAAAAATAAGTGTTATGTATAATTGATCACAAGTGGGCTCTTTAGTACTCGAGTTATTAAGTTCTTAGGGGACTTTGTGCCTAGTGACCTAAGGCTTTTACAGTCTGGAATCCGCTAACCTAACGCTCGCTACATGGGTACTATTGTATAAGTCTTTTGTGGACCTCACTTATTGCACGATCAAATAAGCATACTTGTGTTGTTTATGTGTTGTGAATAAAAGCATGAATCCATGTAAAACTCAAATATAAGAATTGAAGTGTTATAAGTTATTTTGAGTCTAGCTTTTATTTTTCATAACCTTGCGATTGCTTTGATGAGTAGTGAGTCATAATTATTGAGCTAGTAGCGATAGTATATCTGTAAAAATTTGCACACACGCACGTCTCTGGTTTGTAAGTTGATTTCTAAGGTTTGATTGAGCTTTATGCGAATAACTGCATTGGTTGAGATGTTGCTTGTTGATGGGTTTAGTTATTCTATGGGGATCTTTGCATTCATTTAGTTGCATTCATGTATTTTTATTTCTTGTTCTTTGAGTCTGTTTATGCTTGAGGACAAACATCGATTCAAGTTTTGGGGTATGTTGAGTGGCATTTATGACACTTTATAATGCTCCATTAAGCTTTGAATTGGTATATTTCTACTCAAGTTGTTGGTGTTTTAATGTGTTTTCTAGTGT
The DNA here is from genome assembly GCF_009905375.1 of Apium graveolens. Lineage (NCBI taxonomy): Eukaryota > Viridiplantae > Streptophyta > Magnoliopsida > Apiales > Apiaceae > Apium > Apium graveolens. The sequence goes on along the minus strand of NC_133649.1, from coordinate 185,240,155 downwards.
TTTTGCATTTCATGCATTGATCCGAGATTCAGGTGAATTAGCATTGATTTGATGCTAATATAGTGTTAGGATGGTGTTCAAGGAATAAAGGCTCGTGAAGACCAACTCATTGCAGCAATAAAAGAAGGCAATTCTAGTTTTTCCAAAAGACCAGCGCGCCTGCGCTGTGCTAGCGCGCGGCCGTGCCAGAGAAACAGAATGTCAGCGCGCCCGTGCTGGTAAGCGTGCGACCACGCCATTTCGGGAATCCAGTTTCCTGTTTCAATTAGAAGACTATTTTTATGGGATTTTGGCTTAATTGGGATGCTATTTAAAGACAATAAAAAGATGTCTTTTATAACGGAGCTTAAGGAGAAGACGACAAGAAGACCTATAGCACAATTCAACGAAGGCGAAGAAGACCTAGTTTATTCTTGTGAATCTTTGTTCTAAGTTGTAATCTTGGATGCTCATTTCTTGTTTTGTTGAACCTAATAATATGGATTATGTACTTTATTTATTATTTGTTTATAAAGACTACGTTTATTATACCATGCTTTCATCGAAACCCACGTTGATGATGAGTCCGATTATGGGCTAATCGTTATTATGGGGTTCTAGCGGATTTATTTATGGATTTCTTTAGTTGATTTGTTTTGATGCCTTAGTGTGTGGTGATTGTATGATAACCTAGTATTGGTTGTGCTTATTCGTCTTATGAGCATCGCGAACTTATAAGATAGTGTGTTAATTCTTAATGAAGCGACAGTGAATTTAAGGATTTAGAACTTGCCATGCTAGCATAGGTTCATGTGTATTTGTTATGCATGATTCGCAGGTAATTTTAACCATCTTACTTGCCATATGTAATCACGATAAATAACTTGTGCATTAAACAATTATGTTGTCAAATTCTATCGACAAATAGGGTCTCAATATAATTGGTGTCTATTCAGCTTCTATCTCTCTTGTAGATGTCTGGTAGTATGGTATTCGTACAATGAAAGTTGGCGATTATCAGTTTCGTGTTATTTGATTAGCGTAATCACCATTACATGTTAAGGTTAAGAATGAAAAGGCTATTGAATGAAGTACTTTATAAAGTTAGAATTCCATGTTTGTGTCATATATTATTAACCTCTATTTAATCTCTTTAGTTAATGTTCTCTAGTATAAATTCTCAATAGTTAATCATAGTATAATCAAAACCCAAATTGTTATTCGTCTTAGCATCGAATAATAGCCATATCATTGTTGCATAAGTGCATAAATCATATAGTTAATTTAATCATTCTCCGTGGGAATGAACTAGAAATAATTCTATATTACTTGCGATCGCGTATAGTTGCGTGTATTATTAGCACGTGCTTAGCGACTAACAACAGGAACCTCCAATTGAATTGGATAGGATTTAGATAGTTCCCCCTCAGGAGTACTACCCTCAAACCTTACAGCCTGTGAAGGATGATTTGCACATAAAGGTGCATCTGTAACTACCATGGGGTCTTCGGTAAAAACTGTTAGGTCCCAATGTGTTTGTAGAAGGGGGGGTTGAATACAAATAGTACCGAATAATCGAATTAAATGCGGAATAAAAAATGTGAAACAAAATTCAAGTTAAATAAAAATATTATTAAACTTGAAAGGTGTTACAACAACTGTATCGATTACAAGGAATTAATCTCAAATTAATTATCACAAATCTAGAATAAATTCGACATGAACTTTTTCTATTTTTGTAATAAAAAAGATTCAAATGCTAAACGCAATTTGAGATTAAGTTCTAGGGATTTTGATCCGCTAGATTGTTACACAAGAACAAGATAAATAATTCTAGTGGTTTGGATTTAACATTAACAAACTAGAAATTGATCTTGAATTAAGCAGATGAAGGATGATATTTTTCAGAGGCGGCTGCTTTCTTTTGTTCTTGTCTTGATAATGGATGATTAATGAGATGCTGCTTCTCTGCTTCTATTTAATCAATCAACTGAATAGAATTTAATTGGCATGACAATCCTATAGCTGGCAAGACTTTCGGTAGGACAATTGAATGAACTAGCAAGACAATCTGAATGAACTAGCATGATAATCAGAATGAACTAGCAAGACAATTATCCTCCTAGAGTAACTTTCGGTATGACAATGGAAAATGGCCTAGCATGACAATCGGTATGACAATCCTGATTGTCATGCTAGTTCATTTTCAATTGTCTTGCTGATTTAATGCTTGAATTTAATCCAATTAAACTTCTGAAAATTCCTAAAATTCCTAGAATTAATTCAGAATTAATTAATCAATTAATTCAATTAATAAATAAATTATTCTTCGCAGATATAATTTATTTTCTTAATTAAATTATATGACTTAATTAATTAATAGAGAATTAATTCTAGTCTTGAGCAGCAACCATTCTTCTGCAAATCTTCTGAAAATCACTGAAAATTATGAATCAATTCCACCACTTCAACGCTGACACTCGATGTACTGTCTGGTTCATGAGTGACTAACTTCCGTGACGTTTCTTCATGTCTTGACTTTGACACTTTGATTTTCTTCAGATTAAATCCTTGTAATTAATTGATACTCTGACGAGATCTCTGTCACTTGATTAAATCCACGATCTTGATTTATATCACTGAGGCATGATCAACTTCTTTAACTTCTTCCAGTGAATTACCTCCTCAAGTCTGTAGATGAACCTTGTCTCTGAATCCTTTGACAGATATTACTTTGCGAGATCTCTCTGACGGTAGATCCACTATTTACTTATTACATTCTTATTTGAGTTGAGTTGAATCCTCGAATATACAAATAGGCTATGACATATGACTTACAATCTCCCCCTATTTGTTTGTTAGACAATAACACATAAATACCTAGAGGATAACTCAACTAACAAATAAGAAAAAGATATAAACATACATGCAAAGTAAATAGTAGAAAAGTTCTGGACTAGATTTAACATTTTCCAGATTCCAAGTAGATGTTCCTCTAGACTGAACATATCTTCAAGTAGTTTCATCTTCTTTTGTACAACCACATTTCCTGTTGAGAAGCACATATCTCTCTTGCTTCTCCCCCTATGAGAATCAACTGATTAAAGAAGATCACCTTCGTTTTACCACCTCTCCCGTACAATAGGATCCGCAGATAAAAACCAATGGTACTCCCCCAACAGCTTCTTCCCTTACTAGGAAATCACCTTGTGTTTACCACCTCTCCCGTACAATAGGATCCGTAGTTACAAACAACAATGGTGTGGTGTAGTGTACAAGTAGGATCTTTTTCTTACTCCCTGCTATTTCTCCCCCTTAGTTGAGGAATCCTCCAAACTATTACTTAAGCTTCTATCTCCCCCTTAAAGAAGGAATGTATGCTGTCGTCTGAAGGAGTTCTCATATTTCACTTGGTTGGAAAAGAAATAACAAGTAGTTTCTTTTTCTTCCTCACTGTGAGTGTGTGATTGTGTTTAGTGTACCTCACATGAGTTTCACTCTTCTCTCCACTCGTGTTTACACTCATTCTCACAAGTGTATCACTCTTCTCTCATAGCTCCATAATCCAGCTGTACCTGCAAGGAAAATCACCTTAGCCATCCTTAAAGGAGGTCACAGGTGGTGCAATGGGAGTTCACAAATCCCCATCCTTGTTAAACTCGTCAGATGAATCTGAGTCATAATTTACAAGTTGCTAGTTTCCCTTTTAGGGTTCCAGATTTGAATTCTGGGAAGGTAAACAATGATCCAACGATTTTAGCATTAAGATCAAAGTTCCCTTCTAATGTCTGTGAAGACACTTCCTTGTGACTCGTCAGGTAATATCTGAATCATTGTCAACAAGTTGCCGATCTGCGCCTATGTCAGATCCACTATCCGCAGATGCATCCAGGGGATTTAAGCCTGGGGAGGTAGACACTGACCACTGACATATGGCTTTTGGATCAGTATCCTCTTCTAACACCTGTAAAGGCAATTGGTCCACTAACGAACCTTAAACAATCGAATCTGACCTTAAAATGGTCGAAACTCTTGTTTCCGTCAACTCATCCTTTGTGTGTGTAACCTCTCCTTGTGCATCAAGAATTGATTATGTTTGAAGTGGTGACACTACATCGGATACCTTGGCCGACAGGCAAAATTCAATAGACTCATCCTGTTGAGAGAATGAATCTAGTAACTGTTTTTGAGCCTTTTCAGCCATTACATCTTTTTGAGAAGATGTATGGGGGCTAGCAGTTGTCTCGGTTTAAATACTACTCATCTATGTAGGAGACAGAGCTACTGGGTTGACTATAGAACCTTCCTTATGTGGTGCACTAAGGCACTATCTCCCTCACGCTCATTCATACTACATTTAGTGGTAAGAGAGTGTTGGTTGGTTCTGTTTTTGTGTTTGTCTTTACAGTCTGGGATAGACGTTGTGGGTTTTCAACCTCATGACTGTCAATGAAAGAAAGTCATTGGAGACTGAACCTGTATCATAGAACATATGGTAATAGAGAGAAAATGATTTACAATAGTGATTTCAAAAGATTTTACATGAAATAAGAAATCACTAATGTAGAAAGAAGTTTGATTTGGTTTTTTAATATGAATGAGTTTTTGATAAAACATTGATCACTTAGGGTAAAGTCTAAGTAATTCTCATTCATGTCAAAAGCTTACAAATATCTGCAACATAATGTTAACAAGATATCATTGACCGATACTTGTCAAGTACTTTAGATACTAATTGTTATGTTGCATAATCACTATACCACTGCACATATAAAACAATATGATTGTGCTTAGTGATAAGATAGTTATAAATATGACGACTCTACTAGTTCATATAAAATTATAACTTCTGTTAGAGTGCCATACCATGTCCTTGACGATTGCTTGAGCAGTATACTAGTTCATACCAACCTGAAGTGAGACTGTGAAGAAGAGATTGCATAGTCCAATAGATCTGCAGCTGCAAAGTCCATGAACTGTGGTGCATTGACTTCCTCTTTTGACTCACTAACCAGGAATACACTTGTACACATCTTACTAGAGTCCAATTCCGAGTGTAATATGCATCAGGTGCTTGATATGTCGTAATATTCCCAAGTCTCGTCACTGGTGCTATATGTTGGATACTGCTTCCTGATAATAACCTAGCACAATATACAAAATTACAATGATAACATTCCCAGCTTGCAAACAGCCATATCCCTCGGATAAACCTTTGCTGTTATCTCCAAAGGTAACCATGGGGCCAGCTTTCTCAACCACATTTGATAGCAGGGCTCTATCTCCGGTCATATGTCTTGATGATCCACTTGTCAAGAATCCACACTACCGGTTACACCTGTATACTGCCCTGCACTTCAAATGGATTAGACCTTCTTCGGAACCCAAACTTGGTTGGGCCTGGCATACTTGTAGAACTGTCCTTTGTCAGACAAAACAACATTTTTAATTTTAATTGTCTCAACTTT